>NC_134077.1:88168892-88297786 GCF_965140245.1 Athene noctua
TCTTAAATCATGAAAAACAATCTAGGCAACAGCAGTAGTTAAAACTCATGGTTAATAAAATGCACCACAACTTTAGCATTTAATAATTTTTTTAATAAATCTTCAAGCTTCATCCCTACTTAATTTTTTTTCAGTCCTTCTAAAAGGAAGTAGGTCTAGAACCAGCTTTTTACTATTTTGCATAAATTTTATTGTTGTAATCGTTATTAATATTTTATTATCATTTGTTCTTATGAGTCTTTTGCTTAAAGTGCTTTGAAGCAGAGACCTCAGGCCACAGCTGGAGAAAAATATTTTCATGTGCATTACTGATTCAAGTAGTACCTGACCATTTTACCCCAGTGCTTACTGATGTGCCCAAACTGTGTCCCCAGCAACATTATGGGGGCAAAAAAGATTATTTCTAAGCCAAACCAGTTGTCTCATCTGGTTCTAGCCCCACACACAACATTTGAACAAGCCAAACTGAGGAGGCGGTGTTGAGGTTAGAGTAGTTTTAACCACCAAAAGTAAATGTTTATCAGCTATTGCCTAAATACAAGCTGTAGCTCAACATATACTTTAAACCCAAAAACGTGAGCTTTTCTCTATCTAAAAATGGTTTCTATTATTTTTATCCAGACCTGCTCTACAGTCCGGTTCAGTGCATGGCCAAAGAGTCAAGGTGCTCCCGATGGCACTGGGGAGGGAGCCGTGTGGAAGCAATAAAAAGGGAGATGAGGTGGTGGAAAGTGGGATTTCTTCTCTGTTTGCCAGCACAGGTTTATGCTGCTAAAGTATTCACTAGCTGTGGTCTGACAGGGATTTTATGATACAGTTAATCCAGCAGGCACTGAAAGGAGCCTGTCTCCTGATCCCTCCTGGCAGCACTTTTCTTCTTTCTCTCTTGCATCGTTGCTCGTACTCACATGAAACCGCAACAACTCAGGTTGGAGATTTCTCTCGCTCTTCCTCTTCATCTCCTTCCTCTCCCCCTTGCCACTCCACACCAGTTTGATGCCCTCTGAGTACCAGTCCCAGCTCCAAGGAAGCAGCAGTCATCAGCAACTGGAAGACCAGCACCCCTTCTCTAAACAGGCTAAAATGTACAGGCAGATGAGGTGCGGTTTTGCTGCCTTGCTCTTGTCTGTCATTCACTCTAAGTAGGCTTCTCAAAACTTTTTAGACCAGGGTTTATTTCAGGAGGTTGATAATTCCTCATCTCAAACAGACAAGCCCCTGGCAGAGCAGGGAAAATGTGCTTTATACCACATTAACTGTTTTTATCACTCCTAAACTGGGGGTGTGTGTGGCTTTTGGCTATGGAGGAAGAACAGAAATTCTTGCTCTGCTATTGCTTGAGCTTTACCTCTGATAAGCAGAAACAGAACCCTCCATTATCTGTCATTCCCTAAAACTGTCAATCTATAACCAAACTCAGCTTTAGTTGTGCTAAAATATTAGCTCCCACTCTGAAGGCTGGCTGAATATCAACACACTGATTAGCAGAGGAATATGAAAAAATGCCTGTATGCCTCTTTGCACTTCGTCTGTCCTCTCCGCTTATGTAGTTAGGAGCTGTCTGAAGGTTGCTTTAATTTATGCTCGCTGTCTGTAGCCACAAGGTTTAATCTGGCAGCCAGGATCAGTGAGAATGAGGGTATAATCACAGCAAAGCTGAAATCTCCTTCCTGTCCCCCTGCTCCACCTTTGCACTGCAGCTGGCTACTCTCAACAGTAGAAAAGAAGGATGACTGGTGAAGGTTAGAAAAAAAAAAAAATCAAACCCATCTTCTCTCCTAGCACGACTTTATTCTTTAACTTGAAACTGTTTAGTAATCCGCAGTTTGCAGCCCAGCTCCACAAATAGATGCATTGGCACACTTGGTCTTACTGCTGAAGAAATGTGTGGTAGAACTGTGCACTTAGCCCTTGGTTCTGTAATCATTAATGCTGGGCCTAATTACAGATTAACCTGAAATACAGACTGGGTCAGATGAAGGCATACAACTGCATTTCTGAGGTGTACGGTTTTTAGCCAGCTTTTATGCTGGCTTCATGCAGCCTTTGCATCACGCGGCCGTAGAATTTTTTTGTTTGCTGCAAGAAATCCAAAAGCTGGACTTCTTATATCATAAAGCCAGGGCCTCTGAATGCCTTTTCAGTTAATTCTTCCTTTCCATCAAATATCACAGAATCACAGGATCACCTGGGTTGGAAAAGCCCTTGCAGCTCCTCCAGCCCCACCATGACCCTCCCCCTGACCGTTCCCAACTCCCCCAGATCCCTCAGCGCTGGCTCAGCCCGACTCTTCAACCCCTCCAGGGATCCCGGGGACTCCCCCCTGCCCTGGGCAGCCCATTCCAACGCCCAACAGCCCCTTCTGCACAGAAATCCTTCCTCAGAGCCAGCCTGACCCTGCCCTGGGCAGCTTGAGGCCATTCCCTCGGGGCCTGGCGCTGGGGCCTTGGCTCCAGAGACTCATCCCCCCTCTCTGCCCCCTCCTGGCAGGGAGTTGCAGAGGGCCAGGAGGTCTCCCCTCAGCCTCCTCATCTCATTTATCATATGAAATATGTTCATGTGCATACAGAAGTACGTAGTTAGGATTTACTACCCCCACTGTATCACCTCATTTCTTCTTGCACTGTGGGAATCTCTTGGCCGGCCACCTCCAAGGCAGTTAATGTGAGAGAAACTATAGAACAATTCTGGTAGGTAAAAATAATCAGTAGGTCCTGCTTACTGATATGTGCTAAACCCTCTTTTTTTTAATGTTTATGAATTTGTCTTTTTTTTTTTTTTTTTTTTTTTAATTTCATTTATGGCTTTTATAATGAATCAAAGGCTTAGCTTCTACTGAGAAGGACAAGTATTTACTAATTTGTTTTTGTTAATTACACTGATTAAAGGTGCTGTCATTTCGGACTAGATCTCATTTTTCCTCAGATTTCTTCTTTAAGGTTTATATTGATAGACAATAAGACAATTGCCCTCCAGATTTTGAGTCATATGTTACTGTCATTGGAACTAAAGCCCAGTATAGCAGAATTCCCTAAGGACTTCTTCTCTGGTTAGGGCTGGGGAGTTAAGAAGGGAGACAACAGAATAAAAGTAGATGGATTCTGTCCCAAAGCAGCAAGCTGTCCATCTCCTTTGCTCTAAATACCTTAAGTGCATGATAGCCTTACTGACCTCTGAGCTTCCATCCATATTCCCATCTCCTACAAATGCTCTTGTCCTCCCCCTTCTGTGATGCACAAAACTGAACGAGTTCCTTCCTTTGGGTGAGATGTGAATGCAAAACACAGCAGAGCCTTTGAGAGAAGCCCAAACCCCTCCAGTGCTGACTGGTGACCCATCCCCGCAAGAAGTTGTTTGCAAAGATATTTATAGGCTAAAGCTGAGAATTCCAGCCTAGCAGATAGCACTTTCCAAATATATATTGGACAGTATCAGTGGAGGATATTGCTACATCCACTTCTCAGTGTATTTTTGTTCTTAATAGAGCTTATGTGGTAAATCTTGAATAAATATTCTACATGGAGAATGCCTGTATAAGTTACACACACACACACACACCCCCCAATGCAACTATTACAATAATGATATATAAACCAACTCACAGTTTTCATTCTAATACATGTAGGGTTCCAAAGTCTTGGTGTTACCACTGTAGGTGCCTGGTTTAAGAATTAAGCATCTTATGGTGGACATCCTGAACTAGACGTTTGACATTTGAGATTCTGAAAGGTGTGGAGTGCAACATCCTGGAGACTGTCTGTCACAGGGCAGATAAACTGTAGACAGTGAGGAAGTGCCAGGTTCGTGCCCTGCCTTATCAACCTGCATCATTTCTGTTTTGAAGGGCTCACTTCACGGAAGAAAAGGAAGGAAGGAAGGGTAGCCAGTTTGCTTATTCATTCAACTTCTCATTTGTGATGGTTCACAAATATACTATCTGTTTGCTGTTGAACATGACTGCATAGTAACCAGGAAGCATTTTTAGTCCAGTCTGAACTTTATTCATAGAAGCATCGATGTCTGTTGGTGTCACTTCTGAAAAGTCAAAACCCCGAAGGAGGGTTTAAAGTAGGTTCGTGTAGCTTATTCATTTCTAATATATCTTGATTCAGAAGGCAAGATGGAAGTGCTTACAAAATCAAGTCTCCTCAGAGATATGAGTACAGAAATTGCTGTACTGTACAGTAAAAAACCCAAACTCTGTCACACTTAAAATGTCTTAGTGAAAGTTTGAGATCTATCTGCACAAGAAGATGACAACAGCTGGTGTTCGAGGGCACGTAGGAGCGCAGTGATGAGATCCTTAACCAGTAGATGTCACTGGAGGGATCTCACTGGGTTTGCAAAGCGAAAAGTGACTTTTCAGTTTCTAGCTAGTCCTTTGATAAGAAAGGAAAGGAAGAAAGGCCTCATTTTCCAGCATCTTTTTCTTAAAATAATTCCTTCACAATTTAGGGAAAAGTTTAACTCCCTGCTATGTGCCTACTGTCCAACTCCAGCATCTCTAGGGGAGTACATGATTTTTCTGGGGTCTGATTGAGTTTTAAATTCTGCTTTAATCTGAGAACAAGCCGGACCTATGAACTCTGTGAAACTCCATCATGTAAACAGTCGTACCCTTCCCAGTCTGCCGGCTGTTTAGTAAGCTGGTATCCTGGTTACATTTCAGCTATCATTCCTAAAAAGGATCAGCTCTTACATAGTTTGTCTGTGCATCAGCAGCAGAGCAAGGCCCTTGTAAACCCAAAGCAGCCTACTCCAGTCTCTGGTTTATGAGGACATTTACTTCTTGATAAGAACCTCCATAACAAAACAAAACAAAACAAAACAACAAACAAAATCTCCTCTGACTTTGCACAAAGCATGTGCAAAACGTGCACATGTGTGACATTTAAGAATATACATAGTGTAATATCGTATAGACTGGTATCTGATCTCTTTGTAGTGGCCAGCACCAGATTCTTCAAGAAACCCCATACTGAATAACTGCAGTATAGCCACCAGTAAGACAAATACTTTTCAAACCCAGCAGTCAGTGTTCACCTTAAAACCTGCACCTGGGATGATCGTATTTATATCATATGATTTTAAATGTTTTCAACAATGTGTTTTTCCCTTTTTGAAATTTGTACGGTCTTCAGCCTAAATAAATGTTTTGAGTGAATTCGACTGTTAATAATGCTACATAAGAAATATTGTTTTGTTTCTCCGTTCAAAGTATTTTATTTACTTCAAGGTTATTACCTTGTTCTTCCATCCCCAAATGGTAAATGCAGAAGTCTGATTTATCTTCTTTATTACACTCATGTTTCCTTTCTAAAGCAGTTTTAGAGAAGATGAGAAAAAAGCCCAAATAACTTGCTTATTCAATTGCTGTTTTTCCCAGGACTTTCGAGTAGCTTTTAGTCATTAGGACTGGATTCAGTGAAAAGGTTAAATATGCATATAAATTTAAGTCCATAAGTACTGCTAAATCATCTTCAGTACACTTATAAACAAGTATTTTAATGATTCAGAGCCTAATCTTGTCTTATATCTCTGTACATCGATAGATTTTTACTCTTGTGATACTCTGACAGTAATTGCTGGTCTCTCAACAATTTGGGTCATACAGACCCAAGAATAAGACTCATCTAGTAGATGTCAATGGACCATGTTCACTCTGCAACCCAAACACCAAAACCAGGTGTAGGAAGGATCACAGTGCAGAAATACCCACTTTCCACCTGGATGCAGTAAAGCTGGGTTCATGCAGCGCTGCACCCAAGTTTGGTCCCTACCAGGACTTCTTCGAGCTCTGCAGGAAAGCCTGCCTAGTCCTGCAGGTATGAGGATATTTGCTGAACCAAGCTCCGTATTCCAGACTGCAGCTGACTTCCCACAGCAAAAGAGCATCCCACCACTGCCCCCTTTTCTATACTTCTCTACTTCTTCGGGCTGACATAGCACTTGGGGATATGGTGCAGTTGAGAATGGTCAATGTTGGGTTAATAGTTGGACTAGGTGATCTTCAAGGTCTTTTCCAACTGAGATGATTCTGTGATACTTGGGGGGGGTGGGGGTGGGGGGTGGAAGGAAGGGGGCTATGGAAAAACTCTAAAAAGTGGAACAATAGAGGGCATAGAAAATGATGAGGTAACTCCAAAAAGTATTTTGCTGAACAAGCCGAAGCCTGGAATGTCAGCTGAGGCAGAAATAAGAGATGCACTGTATGGCTGATAGAAACTCTTGCAAACATTTTTTAGTATGAAAATGCAAATCACTGACTCTCCCAGCATACCCTGTTTAGGGCTTTATGAGCCTAGTGACATTCCTTTGCCTCTCCCTTGAACTCTGTGTGGTTACAGATCTACCTCTGCTCAAAATAAATTAACTTCCCTAGTTATTTGTAAGTGACATCGTTGTAGGACCATGCCTGAAATCAGTCTGTCTTGAAATCACCATGCCTAATTTATACTGATGGACAGTTCTCAACAAATTTAAAGCCTGCATGACCCTAAACCCTAGCAAGACCCATGTATTTGTTAGAATTCCCTCTACAACTCAAAGAGAAGATCTGAAAACCCCCTGAAGTTTATAGTTACAACTGATACTTTGTGAAGAAGTGGTCTGAAAAAATACACTTTTCGTAAAAACTAACGCAGGAGTATGTATCTTCACACTAGCCAATTCAAACCTCCCCCACAAAAAACCTCCCGAACCCTCCAAAAAACAACAAGGAAGGGACAAGCTAGTAGAACTTCTGTGACAAAAGGATGGAGAAGGTGGCCTCCTGAGATCTCTTCCAGACATGTTTTCAAAGTTTCCATGGGCCTGAGTCTAGTATTCTCTCGCAGCAGAAGAAAAACACAATACACCAGCTCGTGCCAAATGTGGGTTTAAAGAATATTTAGTCAGCATCTTTTCTTATGTTGAAATTACAATCCTATTAAAGCAGCTGGAATTATAGTTTAACAGGGAAATTGTATCATTAAAAATCAATTCTTCATGAAGAAGTCCTTGGAAATACCAGGCTATAACAGCCAGACCATGAACTCAGACTAATCCAGGCCTTGATTTATGCTCTTGTGATTTCAAGACAACCTCTGAATAGCTATTGTACGATTTACTGAAACAAATAAAGTGACTGACAGTGGAATTATGAAAAAGCATGTCTGGATGGTACAAAACTACATCAGATAATGTTATAATCTGTGGATTCAGAATTGTAGACTAGTAAAAGGAAACTTGCCACATTGTTGTGGGGTAAGGAAGCATTTCAATAGTCAGAAAAAAGCAGAGCAGAGCACAATATCACCCTTTCTGTCTTGGGATTTCATTCTCACCGATTCTTTTGTTTCTGTGTTTGTTTTGCTGTTTCAGGTGCAGGTCTCAGCGTCAGCGATAATGAATCTTGTCATGGCAGCCAGGATGGAGGCAGCATGGCTAACTCCCAAATTGTAGAGCTTAGAAGAATACCCATAGCAGACACTCACCTCTAACTCCACAGCTTGCTTGGGTTTTTTTTGTTCTTTTTGTGTTTTTTTTTTTGTTGTTTTGTTTTTTAATTCAACCCTCAGTATTTTTATATTTGTACTTCCTTTTGCACTAAAACACTATATGAAGCTGTAGTAGAATGCTGTGAGCTTTACTGAACGTTTAACAAGGAATGTTTGCTTGGGGTTTTGTATATCAGAAAATAAACTGTAAATTTTTTACAGTGGCTGAGCATCAATAGATACCATGGCAATCGGCCTAGATTTGTATCTTGTAGATAGATGACATATTTCACAAACTGTAGCTTTTTTAATTAACCTGTATGTGTAACACTGATTAATAAAAATGATAGAGTCCGTTTGATACAAACAAGTCTGTTATTTCTGCTCGCTGCTTATGGAGCTGGAAGATGATGCAGACATCCCGTTGGGCAGGAGAGCTTTTTAGTTACACTGTAGTTCCCTAAACTGTACTCTCCTCACTTGTTTTTGGGTACCCAAATCTGTGACCTTTACAAATTCACACACAGACATCATCTTGAGCCAGAAAGCTTGAAATATAAATCGTGACATGATAAAACAGGCAACGATCTGAAACAGACACAAGGGAGGGGAAATGAAGGACAAGAGCAAAGGCACTGACAGCTGTTGACTGCGTTACCTTGCTGATTTCATCGTATTAACCTCTCTTCTCACAGTCAGAAATAAGGGGGAATTCAAAAGAGTTGAATTTTCTGTTAATATCAGTGGGTGCCACAGGATATCCCTGTTCTGACTGAAGCATTTAAGTATTGCATTACAAACAGAGCCAGATCAGTAATCTGGGGTCGTAAATGATCAAGAAAATTTCCTCCCTTGGAAAAAAAAAAAAAAAAAAAAAAAAAAAAGAGGAAGTATTTCAGAACAGAGAGGGGGGAGGCAGGCTGATCTTGTAGGAATCATTAACTCTGCTTCTGCACAGACACTCTGGAAGAAAAACACATTAAAGTTCCTTTTCCTCTGAACATTTCTGAGCCTAGCACAGAAATATAGTAAATGAGAATGCAAGCCTTTCATACCTTCTTCAGGAACTTGCCTAAAGGCTTAATGCTGGGAAAGCTCTGAGCAACAAATTCTCCCTTTAAAAGAAAACTTTTCTTATGGAAATCTTTCCGTGAAATTTGCTGTAGCGATGCACAGATTTTACTGTATCTAATTACTTGTTGAGCTGAAAAGAAAACCAAACAAACCCCGTTTCTGTGTCCCCGTTCTGTAATATCTGGTAGGACTGCACAGCTTACACTTATCACTCATATCCAAAGCAGATGTAATCTTTAAGGTCTAATGCAAAACCATTCACAGACACAGGAAATTATTTCTAGGCAGCAAAGCCCTTAAACAAGTGCTTTTTAAGTACACATTTGAACTGATGGGAAACGAGTGTATGTATATTTAGTACATGTTCAGCAGCATCGAGTCTTAAATTTCTGACTCCCAGGAATTTTGTTGACTCTTTATGCCGGTCACACTGTGCAGCAAACAAGGCCAAGTCTTTGAGGTCAATGGCAAAACTTAGCGGGGGAGATGAGGGTGGAGGGAGAAATGAGCCTTGTTTCACATATACAGAAGCACAGGGCAGTCAGGGAGACCCACACCCCTGTGCAGAAGGGGCAGCCTTTAAAATTGTGTGCAGTGCATCCGTAGTAGGCAACTTTATACAAGAGCGAGCCATCTAAGCCTGTTTTCTAAATACCTTTTCTGCCCATAACTACACCTGCTGAAAAGGGATTTTCTGGGCACTTGAATGAACTGCAAGTATCATCGAAATAAGTCTCGTAGTCAGGAGTTAAAATTAGTTTTGGACACTTTGCAATACAATACTTTTTTTTTTTTAATTTTTTTTTTTTTTTTTTTTTTTTTTACACAGGAAACCTGGCTCTTGAAGGGTTGTTGGTTTTGTTGGGTTTTTTTTTATTTTATTCCTTTCTTCCTGAATCGACTGATCAACTGAGATGAGCATTGTCCATTGTTGATACTCCTCATCTACCCACTAAAGCCCTAACGCAAAGCCTGGCCCTGCAGAACGATTGCAACACTTGCTCAGTTGTGAGAGAGCCAGGGCTGTAACAGATGTTTCATTACTCGCGGTACATGCTACTACATGCTGTGAGAAAGCTTATAAAAGAAGGATGTTTGTTTGATTTTGACTCACCACCATAAATGTTAATACTTTGTGTCACTTCAACTTGTTGCACAACTGGCCTGGTTAGGGATTTACTGTAAATGCATCAGCATTTTCAGAGCAGATCAGTAGAATGAGAGCCACTGCCAGCATTTTTTGAATTTTAAATCTCTAGGTGGTGCTCACATGGTTTAAGATCATGAGATTAATTTTGTTATTGTTTTAAAACACACCCTCCCCCCCCTTTTTTTTTTTTTTTTTTTAAAGATAACATTATTTCTGTAGGAAATTCAGTGTTTTAATAGCACGGGTCTCTCTGAGCTCCATTTTCCTGCTCCTTGAGCAGGCAAGGGCTGAGAGGGAAGCAGGGCAGCTGTGTGCTCTGACTCAGATGTGCCCAACAGCCACACCTGGGCAGGAGAACTACCTTTATGGTTGGCTTGACTTCACCTGACCAGACTGAATGCCTCCCGTCGTTCCCTGATCTCAAGCGTTATTTAAAATTTGACAGAGAATATAAACGTTTCTTTGTTCTTATGAGCCAAATGAATCCACGGGTAGATAACTTCCAAGCCAAGTACTGTTACCACAGGGCCTGCCATGCTACGATGACTAACTCACTCAACCCTTTGCTTTGTTCCTGCATAGTGAAGAACACCAGGACATTTGCTGCCTCTGCTTTTTTTCCCCTATAAAAGAAGCCATCCTTTCTCCGCAAGAGGTCATTCTCCATGTTTTGAGGGGTAGAAGGAGCTGTGGTTAATATGGATGTAAAATTTTATAGTTCATTGTGTGAAGGAGGCACCTTTTCCAGACAAGCTTCACCTAAAGCCACTTAAATATATATGTAGGTCAGATGAATGAATGGATGTGTTTCAGGAGTTTATCACCACTCGTACACCAACACAAGTAAATTCACTTTTTAAAAAGATGTCTGAATATATTTCACATTCAAGCGCATAAGTGATGAAAAATGCTGAGTTCAACAGACATCTTTCGGGTGATGTTTTATAGAGAGCCACTGTGGAAGATTCTGATTTCATTTTTCTTGGTACATGTCCAAAATAAGTCAATTTGTGTCAGGGACCTGAACAAAAATATTCAGAATTTTTTTATTTTCTTTAGAACCTAGTCGAGAGCCCCAATACATCCATATTCTGTCTCTATCATGCAAATGCTTAGTACTTCAGTATCCTACATCCAAAGTCATCATCCTGCTGAGAAGTGCACGGTGAGAGCTTTGATCTGCAAAAGATTAAACTGCATTGAGGGCTTTACAGCAATAAAGTGCCTATGTGCTCTACATAAATTGACTGATCATGCAGAGGTCTGACTAGAAAACTGCTTGAGTTCAGGCATATCCTGCCTTCAGACACATTTCACTGTAGTTCAGCCTATACTGTGGATCTTGAGCTACTATTGTAGCTTCTGCTTCAATACAACGCTGCTGCAAAACAGTAAGAAATCAGAATGTGTGCCCACTTTGCTGGCAGCAGAATTTGCTCCTGTGTTACTTCTACTGGCAGTAACATGTAGTGAGAATAATAGCACATGCAAGTTCAGGTTCAATATGTCCAATTCAATATGTTATTTTCACACAAAACAATAAATAAAAAACTTCCATTTTTCAGTTTGTTGTTCAAAATCATGTGCTATGCAATAAATATGTTGAAGTAATTACAATGTAGTACTCTTGTATGCAATAAATACGGGGAAATAATCGTGATGTAACACTTAAGCATTACGGAATTATGTACCCTGGACTAATGATGTGCTGAAGCTAAGACAGCTGTGTAAACTGGCCTAAATTGTAGCCCAGAAACTTTAAGAATAGTTTCGTTTAGTCGGTTGGGTTTTAACCAAAGTTGTGTTCATGGTAGAGACAGCATTTTTACAAACAGGCAAGATTTAGAGAGAATTATTATTGCCTTTTTCTCTGTTGTTATTGCATTTCAACTTTTTTATTTTTTTTCTTTCTGTGCAAACCCAAAGACTAATGCAGTATCTCTCTGGTCCTGCCATCCTGCTCAGTAACCCCAGGAAGGTGAACACTTTGCTCTTCATGGAGGTGGTGGTTCTACTCACAGGATTATTTTGCTGATGGCTCGTACTACAGGTTTGCCTGGATATCCAGAAAAGAGAAAGGTGTTTGGGGAACTGTGAGCACAGAGCTTGAGAGCATAGATTTAATAACCCTGACACCACTCCCTGGCTAAAACCTACAGCTTGGAGATGGCCCCAGGAATGTCTCAACAATGACTGGTGCCAAAAGCGCAGGGAAGGGTTTCTGCTGAAGCTGTCAGGATTTTCCCCAACTCAGCAGGTAGACTTTGGAGACAGTGTAGTCACCCCTGTGCTGTAGTACCCCCGATCTGAGCGTACAGTGATTTTATCCTCTAAATTCCAAAAGCTGTCATCTTCAGTGTGGCTCTGCTCTTCAGGCAGGGCAAACAGCATCTTGTGATGGCTCAAAGTGTATGTGAAACACGAGTATGTGTCAGTGTGTACACACAGACAGAAAATAATTATGGGATATAAGAATTTAACAGCATAAAACTAAATTCAGTTTCAATCTGGAAGCTAAAACACTGCGGTCCAGGTTATGAAACAGGTTTCCCTGGAAACTTCTTGGCTCCTTCTTTGCAATTCCTGAACTGAAGTTAAGCGTGTGATTTCCCAGTTTCCTAACTGGAAAGAGTTACACATCCAGGCATGGGGTATACCGTTGCCAGCAGGGATGCAAGAAAAGGGGATGCCTGAAATCTCCCTTCGCTCTCAGCCTCCCACAGGGCACAAGCATGTGCTGCACCACCAGCATCCCCTCGATCCAGGACCCACCGTGGTGCTCCTGCCACAGGTCTGACCGTTCCCCAGGGTGGGGAAGCAGAGAAGAAAATACAAAGACCTTCCCATCTGGCAAAGACCAGACACATTTCTGCTCCACATGCACACAGGACCATATTTCATTTTGCTTTGAGGGATCAACATGTCCTGGAGGTTGGGGCAGGGCAAGAGGAAAAGAAGGGGCAAACAAACTTTGACCTCACTTGAAATCCTTGTTGGGTCCTGATAAAGGGAGATAGCGAGTTGTTCCTCACCAAGTGTGTGCCTGTGGCCCTTCCTGCAGGATGATAAGACAGCCCACCCCACCTCCTCTGCTGCGGAACACAGGCAATATCTGCATTACCAACTCAAACAGCCCTTGTTGTCTGGTGCTTCAGCCCCAAAACGAGCTCTGTTTGCATCTGATCTCCATGACACGATATTCTTTGCAACACGCCTTGAAGCAGAAATCCAAAAATACCTCACTGACCCACCTTTTTCTGCTTGAAGGAGTGACCCTTCTCCCTGATCTCCTGGTTGTCCAGCACCTCAGTCACTGCTGTGGGCCCACATTTCTCCCCAAAGAAACTCTTTATTCACTTATTCCTTCTCATAGAGTTTGCCTCAACAGCAAACAGGCTCGTGCTCCCTGTTATTCAGCCAAGCTTTTGTAAGGACATAATGCCAAATACAAATCTTCTGGTTTTCTGCCTCGTGAGAAGGAACCGGTTTCCCTCTTAATTCTTTGTTGTTCTGCAGTTACCACGTTCTGTAACTTCTGCTGGACAAGGTCCTAAGGACCCACGTCCTACTCCAGAGAAAACACTTGAGACCATCCTTGGAGTTGAGCATATGCCTACTTTGGCTATTCAGATGGCAAAATATTGGTTAATGTGTCTCCACCCATGTGAGCCTTGTATCCAGCTATTGTCTGCTATATATTTAATAAACCTGGTCTAGCCAGGTCTAGGCCCATGGGACTTTCTGCAAGTTTGGGGACGTGCATGCTTCCTTGTGATATCTCTTGATTTTTCTGTCCCAGCCGGCGCTGAAGCCTTGCCTGCGCTGTGGCACAGCCGTGAGCAGGTGGTGGAACCTCTCCACTCTGATCATTAGTCAAGTGTCAAGACTTGAGAGGTAAGTTTGAACTTGGTGGGGCTGCAGAGGGGCTGAAACCCTGCCCTCGTTTGTGAGCAGTGCTCTGACTAGCTGTCTGCTGTGTAAAAGGTGGGGTGTCTACAGCTTCTCCTGTCCCTTTTGTGTGCTCTGGCATGTCCCTTGGCAGGGTGAGAGCAGGTACTCCTGGTAAGAAAAATATACAGCTGTAGAGCACGAGCAAAGAGGAGAAACTGCTGAGAGCTTCCTTGCCTTTATTTTTTCATGTTTCCCATTGCCCAGACATTTCCCACTATTTCCATATGCATGATGCTCTGCCTTCTGACAATTCAGGATCACTAAGGCAAGCACCATGATTCTCCTCCAAGGACCATGTGCCTACAACTTCTGGGTTCTTCCATCTTGAGAGACAGATTTAATAAGAATCGTGTCACTTTACAGCACTAAGAGGCTTTTCAGGGTTAAGTGTGTATAAACTCTTTATATTCAGTACTGGCAGAAGACGTCTGCTGCACATCAGAAGACCTCTAATCCTGAGCTTTAGTGGACTAAGGATTAGGGTAAGGCTTGACCTATGGCAGCAGTGTGGACCACTGCTGTATTTACTGGGAAACAGTCTGCCCACCTTAAAAATCGAGCTCTGCTGTGGAGTACAGAGCAAGAATGAGAAGGGCAAATGCCAGGCAGTTACTAGCAAGCCTTCTGA
This sequence comes from Athene noctua, assembly GCF_965140245.1. Lineage (NCBI taxonomy): Eukaryota > Metazoa > Chordata > Aves > Strigiformes > Strigidae > Athene > Athene noctua. The sequence goes on from NC_134077.1 coordinate 88,183,174, forward strand.
CTTGCAAATGGAACAGCTCATTACAAACATTGGGAGATTAATATTAAAGATAATCCTCCAAGCATGGAAAAGAATCCTGCATAGCCTCAGGAGATGGACAGCTAAATCCTCAGAGCCAGCATTACACAGTTATGCCGTCCAGCCCTGTGGACACAGACCTTGTTTTTGAAAGCAGCATGCTCTAGAGGAGAAAGTAAATGGAAAAACAATATCGCCTTGCTTTCCTAACCCAGAAAAGGAGACTTGAATGTTCATGAAAACAATCTTTTATTGCAAAGGAAACAGAAGTTGAGAATTTTCTGCTCCTCATAAAACTGAGGCTAACATTATTAAAAAATGTCATAGCTTTCTGAAGCTGTGTGAATTAGCAAAGAAACAGTGTGCATTTCTGTTCACGTCTTCCCCAGTTATATTCAGATATTCTCAGAAATACTGTTAGAATTACTCTTTTTTTATTATTTTTGCAGTACTAGGCAACAAGAGGCAATGTTTTACAAATCATATGCAGTTAACATCTAGACCATAAAACACAGAGTTAGTGCCTGTAGACCGCAAGTGTTCAGAATTCATTAGTTCTGACTAATTGAACTGCTTAATACTTATTTTAATCTGATATCTACTCTAGAAGGAAAATTGTTGTGTTGAAACTAATTAAAGCCCTTTTATAGTCGTTTTGGTTTGTTGTTTTGTTTGTTTGTTTGTTTGTCTTATGTGAGTTTTATATTAGTAGTGGCAATACATATTTTGCTCAAAATTAAGTCCATTATTTCTGGTTTTCCTGAGAGAGAGTGAAATAAAGGCATGCTTAATTCCTTGTACTGGAGAGAGACCGCATCTGTATTGTGAATAGCTCAGGATTTTATGAATTAGTCTTAAATTTATATAAATAAATAAGACTTTACACAAATAATACTTCGTGAATTTGGGAGAGAAAGTTTGAAAGTGAGATGTTTTCCTGTCTACATTTCCGTAGAAAGAATACAGACAATAGGAAAGGATAGGGGATGTTTAATCCCATTTAATCCCATAAAGAAGGATAAGAAGGAGGAAAGGAGGAGAAGGAGAAGAAGAAGGAGAAGAAGAAGAAGAAGAAGAAGAAGAAGAAGAAGAAGAAGAAGAAGAAGAAGAAGAAGAAGAAGAAGAAGAAGAAAGAGAAAGAGTGAAAGAGTGAAAGAATGAAAGAGTGAAAGAGTGAAAGAGTGAAAGAGTGAAAGAGTGAAAGAGTGAAAGAGTGAAAGAGTGAAGGAGTGTCTTCCTGGTCAAATCCATTCTAGGATAAAACTGAATACACAGAAAATAAGTAGGTGACAGTGGGTGTCATTATCTCAGTGTGATTATTAGCCACTGCAGAATGTTGCCTGGGGTGACTATTTTCATTTATACTGGCAGCGTACAGTCAGCAGTGACCTCTCTACTGCTTCTCAAGGTCAGATCCTGATCCAGAGGCTCTCAGAGAATATTTCTTAACATCAGATTTTACTGGCTCGAATTAATATTTACAGGCATGAAAATTTGGTCTTAACTGGCTTGTGTTGTGGACATAAATGCTATTTTTGGTTTACAGGTGGAGAAACTGAACCTCCAGATGTCCCATAAAAACCTGGCATGCAGCGTTAGACAATTCAGCGTGAGACTGGGGCACGTGCGATCCCAGCAAGGACAGCAGAATGCAACGACTAACACGCCGTCTTTCGAAAGACTTCACCTGGTGGTGGCTGAGCATTTATATTGACATGTGGGCTTGTGCTCAGCCGTCCGCCTACAGCTCCGCATATCGGCACACACTTGGTCTCGAACATGACACCTCGCAGCTGTTCCTGCTGCGGAGGAGAGCAGAGGATGCCTCAGCTCAGAGGGAGATGATGGGCAGAGGTGCCACCAACGCAGATGCAGGTGGCAGACCTCGCTTGCAGCCCTTAAGGAGTAAGGCACAAGATTTGTGGCCTTGCCCACACACCTGCCACCCTATGGAGCGTCCCAGCATCAGTGCACTTAGCTCTCACCTGCCCTTGGCTTTCCACTGGAGATGTATTGGAAACCATCTCTTTTATTTCTGGCTAGGACTTTATCAATTTGAAGTTCACCCTCCGCTTCCCACATACCCTAGTCATGCCTGCAGCACGAGTGCCCCTCTGGGAGGTATTTGCAAAATAGATTTTGCTCTGTCACCTTCTTTGCCCAGAGTCTCACTTCCCCCTTCTCCTGCAGCCACAGTGACAGCCTTGGGCGATGCCCAGATGATGACATGGATCTTCCACCTCTCCCAGTCCTCAGGGTGGTTATTTTAGCTCTAGGATCATGCTGTAGGGATAATCTTCTTCCAGAGGACTGCTGGTGGAATCCAGATTGCAGGTCTAGGTAGGACAGAGATAAAACTTTGCGGTGCCCGTGCTTCATATCTCTTGAGGCTGGAGATCTTGAAGAACCAGTTGCACCTGATCAAACCCCCCTTTACGTCTTCAGTTTGTGCAGTTTTATGGATTATGCGAATTCCAGCTTTGTTCTGGGAAAGCAGCAGTTAATTGTCTGGACCCCCAGGGCGTGCCTATGACTAACATTTTAAGAAAGAGCTTTGGAAACTGGTCTGGCACAAGGTGAGAGGGGGAGAGGACATGGGAAACTCCAGGTCTGGGCTTCTGAGGGCCAGCAAAACAAGGAGGAGAGAGCAGGCCAGCTTGCTGGTGTCCTGGGATCTTTCCAGGTCTAAGCTTTAGCCTGTACCAAGGTACCCTCATGGAATTACACACTGGATCACCTGGGCCCATGGCAGCCCAGGCCACAGCCCGGGATCAGCAAAATCTGATCTGGATTCCTTGTAAGCAGGACCTGTAGAGTACGTGGGTGTAAAACTGCCCTTATCTTTGCTCAGCCAGATTGCATATTCCATAAAGGTGGTTTAAAGTCTTTGTGATCAGAGGCTCATCCCTGGCTGCTTGGTTCATTTGTCTCTGACGCCATTAAAACAGCTCTGATCCTGGGAGATTGTTTCAGGCTTATTTTTGTTTCTGGATTGATTTTTGACTGGTTTCCAGGGACACTGAGGGTTGGAGAGACACAAGCTTTTAGTTGTGTTTCAGGCCTTCAAGTTTGGGGCAGAAAGTCTGTCTGTGACCTCAGAGTTTCCTGCTTCACTTTTGTCCCTTTCCTTTGGTTTCCTACAGGACAGCCTGCTAGGATTGTCCCCTGTGGCAGCACTTTCTTTTCAGTGCCCACCTGCTTTTTGGTGAGCTGAAGGGAGCTTTGGTTACCGAGAAGGTAAGTCGTCTCTGTGATACACTGATGTGTGTGTGATGCAAGTCAAAGATGGGCAGCATGTGTGTCACAAGGGGCTGTGGTGGTGGGTGCTGGGTCAGAGCCTGCTCCTTGACTGCTGTAAGAGGGACACAGCTACTCTGAGCCTTCTAACTAAGTGAATTTGGTCCTCAGCTTCTTCCAGAGAAAATATTTTTCCTAAGTTCCAAAAAACTTAATTTTTCCAAGAGTTTCAGAGTATTGATGTTGTCGGTTTGAATAAAAATGATGAAAACTATCCACAATACAAACCAGCAATTTTATATTATTTATAATACTAAAGCAACTGTGGGTGTTGCTTAAAAGCCATAAAAATGTGACCTTTTTTTTTATATATCAAGAAGCAGGAAAGATACACCAAATATACACAAATTACTAATGTCTGATTAAATGCCTTTTGCTATAGTGCACTGCCTTTACACATGACCAGTATATTCTGGGATGCTTGACACTGATTAAAACCAAACATGCTTCTCAGTGTTAAAGGAAGAAAGGAAATGTTATAGATAACATGACAAGGTCCTTTTTTTTGGCATGTGGTCGTGTCTCTTTTTTTTTTTTTTTTTTTTTTTTTCCTCTCACACATAAACTACTTCATTGTTGAAGTAAGCACTGAATGCTGCTGCGTTTCATCCTACGCAAATGCAGGGTCTTTAACATCATCTGAAGATACAGGTTATATTTTTCCTTGGAGGCAGTATTTGTTTGAACTTTGTGACTGACTAGGAAGAGAAAGGTTATCTATGCACATATATTTGGCTAAAAAAAAAAAAAAGAATGCTTTTTCCCATGGAAAGCAGCCTGAATATTCAATCATTAATTTGCAAAACAAACAACCCAAAAGAACTTGGCTTGAGTCTTCCATATGTATCTAATAGGATTTAGTCAGAATTAACTGCATATACAGGCATGACACGTGAGGCTTGCAGTTTCCATTTGGCTGTGTATTCTTCACTTTGAACCAGCAGGGAAGGTTCATGGTGCCACAGGGGTGGGATGATGATGCTGAGGAGCAAAAACACCTTGACGGTCCCTTCTGCTAAGCTGGCACACAACAGTGTGACTCCTCTAGGATTTCAGTAGGGTATTGCTCTGTTCTCCTACTCTTCTCTGCTCAAATATTTCACCTTAAGAATTTTATTCAGAGCAGATGCCTGGTGAACATGGAGATGGCCAACTTGCTGTGACCAAAGAAAGTCTCTAAAAACAACAGACAGTTGGTGAAGTGGGACATAGCGGTCTTTCCAGGAATACAGACTCCAACACCACTTCTCTTTCCAGAAATGTGGACCCCATTACCACTTCTTTGCAGTCCCACTGATGTTCCGGATAAATTTGTGTATAGCATACCATAAATATTAGCATGTCATGAATGCTCAGAGATGTACGAGTAAGGGTTTAAATCCACATTAGTTTGAAATGGGCGAATCAAACTGTTTTGAACTTATTTTCTTTCTTTTTTTTTCCAGCTAAAATATTGTCACGTGATGAGTTTTCAAGTTGAAAGAAACTAACATCTGCTTAGTCCACATTGAAACAAAAGTTAATGAAACATCCTACCTTCCTCAATTAGCCTTTCCAAGACACCCATCACTGAAGTAATTAAGTGATTCCTTGTTCCTCAAACTGCACCAGCCACTGCCAAATAAAATACAACCATTTAATCATGTTAAATTAGAGCTATAACAATATTAGTCATTGCCTAATAGCCTTTTTTAAGCCACTAGGAAAGTAAAGTCTTGCCAAGAAGACTGTTACCCTTCCACAGTATAAATCAATAAATCATAATTGTACTATGTACCTTGACCTTTTTTCCACCACACTGTGGAAAACAAACAGCAGGAAGCCAGAGACTGGTTAAGTAATTTAAAACAATTTGTAAACTATAATTCAAGGGACTGGTTAGGCCTATTAATTAGTAAATCAGAAATATCAGAATGAAGTAATCATCAAAAGTATTCAAATGCACTTGATTTCAGTAAAATGTACCAAGTGGAGCAATCTGGTAACATGGCTGTGACCATCAGGGCTGTGAAAGACTATGTTCTTTTCAACGGTTCCTGTTAATGTTTGAACATAAATTGGTGAACACATGTTAGAAAGTAATTATTCAGTTGCAACCACTCCACCAAAGCTAGACGGGTCATAAATTATGGCTAGCCAGAAGTCCTTTATTTTTAACCACTAATTACTGATATTTTCATCAATATTCCCAAACTCATATTTCTGAAGCCACTGCAGACACAGGTCAGAGCTTTTTTTTTGGTCTAAATTAGCTGCTTTACCCTCATTTTATTAACAGTCAGAGGTGGGAAATCTCCAGCTCCGGACTCCTAAAGCTGCTTCTGTTCTCTGGGTATTTACAACAGGGCAGGGCACTTTCACTGGAATAACAGTCCTGGTCGTGTTAGAAAGGATTTAGAAAGGACGAGGATTTAGAAGGAATTTTTATGTGATCCTCAAGACACTGCCTGAACCTTTTGGGTTTCCTCCCCTTCTCCCGGAATGGCTTAAGTGCCGTTTCTTTGTAGGTGCCCTAAAGTGCTCCCTGGTATAGCTGAGGAGCTTGACACATGCGTTCCACCATAAAATAATGAGGACTTCTAAATCATAGAATCATTTAGGTTGAAAAAGACCTTTCAGAGCACCGAGTCCAACTGTTAACCTAACACTGTCAAGTCCACCCATTAAATCATGTCCCTGAGTGCCTCATCTACACGTCATTTAAATAACTCCAGGGAGGGCGACTCCACCACTGCCCTGAGCAGACTGCTCTTGTGTTTAGCAACCCGTTTGGTGAAGAAATTTTTCCTAATATCCAACCTAAACCCTCCCTGGTGCAGCTTGAGGTTGTTTCGCCTCATTCTGTCACTTGTTACTTGGGAGAAGAGACTGACCCCCACCTTGCTCCAATCTCCTTTCAGGTGGTTGTAGAGGGCCATGAGGTCTCCCCTCAGACTCTTTTCTGCAGGCTAAACACCTCCAGTTCCCTCAGTCACTCCTCATAAAACTCATGCTTCAGATCTTTCACCAGCTTCATTGGTCTTCTCTGGACAGGCTCTAGCACCTCAATATCTGCCTTGTAGTGAGGGGCCCAAAACTGAACCCAGTTACTTGAGATGTGGCCTCACCAGTGTTAAGTATAAAGGGATGATCATCTAAAGAATGCTAAATACCTTCCTTAGCATCACAGCTAAACCTTGAATGTTAAGGAACCAGATTACCCAGGGCTGTCAGCGAGGTGAAGTGTCTCCCACCACTGAGAAGTCATCCCTGAGGAAGACTGTGTTAATAAGCCAGGCCCTAAGAGAAATGAACAGGGCAGTCTAAGCCTTGGGAGCCTGTGAACGAGCATCGGTGTTTATCAGCCGCACCAGAAATCTGATGCAGTGACTGAGATGTGGCTGGACAGTTTTTGTGTAAACACCATGGCTGGTGCCTCACGAAGACTGGCATGCTAGCCCTGGGAAACTCCAAGCTGAGAGTGAAGCACGTAAAAGGAGGAAGTGCGTAAAAGAAAAATATAAATACTTTCCAGGAATGCTTGTATTGTTTAGACATTTCAAGGAAAAAAAAAAAAAAAACAACAAAAACAAACCAAACAAAAAAAACCCAAACAACATCAAAAAAACCAGCAAAGTAAATGCAAACCACAGGGAAGAATGACAACAATATTTCTGGAAAAAATTGTTTCAGAGCATTGTTTATTGAGTGCTTCCTTTCTGTTGTAATTATCAAGAGGATGTGCAGCATGTATATATATAAAAATAAAGATTAAATCCTTACTAATAGAAGATAAAACTCTGATCTTCTAGGAAGGAACAGTCTGAGGGGAAAGCAATTGGCTAGATTGTTATTACCTAAAAGAAATGTTATCAATATTTATAGAGTTTAGTGAATATTTTTAGTCTTTGCTTTTTCCTGATGGCTCACTGGGTCAAAACAAGCTTATATCTGATATTAATTTATTGAGTCTCTATTCATTTTCCCATTAGTAGCAGTAGGATAAGTTCTACTTCTCTGGTGATGATTTCCCTCTCTAATATATTCAATTCCTTTTAGGAAAACACCCATAAAAGGTGAGGGGGAGCTTTCAATTTCATATTAGCAACCCAAACGGTTCAGCCAGCTCCTTCTAATCCTATCAAAATTCCCAGACATCTAGAAACATCACCTGTCTATAAATCCTTAGTTAAACCTTGCCTGACTTTGGTGTTAATGTGCCCGTGAGCATGGTTTCCATCTGGTTTTCACACTGGGACTAGAAATGTCATCAGCCGATGCAATGAAAATAGAGGGGCCATCGCAACTGCAGGTTCATCATTGCGTTTTAAACCGCAGAAGGCCGTGGTCAGGAGCTTGGACAAACCCACACCATGCCATAAAGCTCTCAAACACACACACACACACACACAGAGGAGAGAGCAAAAGTACCGTTTACCTAGGGAGTTTCAAAAATGGGGCTGGTGCAAACTACCCATTGGACAAATGCTTCCAAAGTGTGGGGCTTCCCTAAACCTCCAAGGGAAAAAAGGGCAGTGGTCTTCATCCTGACCTGGCACAAGCCTCCCTGCACCTGCACTCCAGGGACCTGTCTGAACAAAATCCTAGCTTAGTTGTGTCCTTGCAGGCGGCTGTCTGCAGAAATACCTCGATTAAAGTTCAACCTGGTCAGTGGAAGCTGCAAGGGTGAAATGACCCATCAGCGTGGCCACAGGATGCTTCACAACTTCATGATAACTCTGATCCAGACCCCTCAGAGAAGGGGGGAGCGAAGCTTTGGGAGTTTGGGATGTTCAAGTAGCTTAACAAAAATAAAAATGTGCATCTGTATGTGTGTGTGTGTGTGTGTGTGTGTGTGTATAACAAAACTCCCTGATGCCAGCCCATGTTCATTAACGTTAGCAGATGATTTTAAGTATTTTCATTAAAATTTAAGTTTCCGAATGAGAAGGAGATCTCTCCCAGCCTCTGGAGACAGAAAGAGGTCTATCTCTGAGGGGCTGAAGATAACATGGGCAGCTCCATCCCAGAACATTTTTCTGGTTGTATTTGGAATTTAGCAGCGTTCTGCTTTGGGAATTTTCAGTAAATAGGACATGTCAGTGTATTTACGTAAGAAGGCGGCTGTTGGAGATGTATGGCCTGAAGAAGTGTTCTTGCAAGAGAGAAAGCAGTAAAATGTGAGTCTGAAGCACAATATTCACAGAAAAAAAATGAAGCTTAAAAAAGCATATGTAGCCAGTTTTCCTTCCCGTTGGGAAGAGCCCACAGTGAATCAGATTTTTTTCTTTCTAAAGGGACATATTTTCCTCTATTTTACAGCATCAGGTTACATAGCAAAAAATCCAGGATTAAAAAAAAAAAAAAAAAAGGGCCCTCTTTAAGTGGACAAACTGTTTTCTTCAGGTCCGTGGCTTGTTTATTTTTCATCTAGAAAAAAGTATCAATCCCTTTCTATTCCTGGTGACTTTATCAGTTGGACGTGGAGGGAAATGTCCTCCCCACAGCTGAAGGTGCCATGCGAGGAATAAAATCTAATTTTCCTAGACCTAGAAATGATAATATGGCTGTTGTCCTTGAGGCAGCTCAGATTTCTGTTCTGGAGGAAGATACCTGGAGAGCTCAGCTAGCTTGCATCTTATCTTAATGAACACATTAAATAGCAACCCTAACAAAGTTGATAATGTAAAATGTTGCGTTTTATAATTTAACCTCCTGCTATGCCTATCATGTAGAAAATTGTTTATGTTTTGGCCATGTTTATTCCAAAAGAAGGATAGCAGAAGGATTCAACCTGATCTAGTTGAAGATGTCCTTGTTCATTGCAGATGGGTTGGACTAGATGATTAAAGGTTCCTTCCATCCCAAACAGTTGTAGGATTCTAAGATTCTGCCTTTGCTTGCCTTTGATTTGTTTGATTCTTGCTTTAAAAAAAGAAAAGAAAGAAAATTTCAGCTACCTAGAATTGTTAATTTGAGGATTCTTTGGCTTTTCCCCCCGCACTGTCCCATACTTTGTGTTTACAAATATATATTAATGGATACTAAAGGAGTACACAAGGGTGCTGTTCTTAGCCTTGGACGATATAGGCTGTGGCACAGCACATGTGGTGGGCTTTTACTGCTAAAGAATTCTTACTACCTGATGCCGGTGTAGGAACACTTCCAGATCCAGTTATAAAAGCATAAACTTACACCCATCTATTCAGTTTTAGAATAACTGAGTTGGAATTTTCAATGGTGAAGTATTTTATATTTATATATAGAATTTGGTGTGTGTGTATATATATATATACACTATATATATATATATAGTGGCATTGCTTCCCAGCATTAGCAGATCTGTTGGGCACATACTGCTCACTCATTCATCCCCTGCTGTATGTTTTATCTGCCCACGGCCCATGCTTTTTAATGAAAATATTGTACTACCTTTAAAAAAACCTCAGGCACTAGGAATAACATTTGTAGTCTCGCCGAAATCTCAGTGTGTAGGGGGTTTGAGCTTTTTTTTTTTTAAATAATAATAATAATAATTATTAAGACATCTTCCAAGAATTGTTTTTGTTATTGTAGGAAGCTAACTCACTGCCCAATAGGAATTAATCAGTCAAGCATAAGGCCATTAATAAGCAAATTAAATAAGCTGCTCATGAATCGGTGGGGGTTTTTTTGGTGGGGTTTTTTTTTTTTTTTTTGGCAAATCAGATGTACAACTCTTAGTTGTATTGAATAGTTTAATTTTCAAGGCTAACTGCATATGCATGTTTAATATGTGTATATGTAGTAGTAGATCCTGAGGCAGTAGGACATAACTCACTGTGCTAGGAGTGCAGCACATTGACTTTTCAGTTGAGTAAGTAAAGAAATGTGCAAGACTTCAGGGCCTGATCTGAGCCAGCAGAACAGTTTTGCTAATGACTTAAATAGGAGCAAAGTCTTACTTGGAAGTAGTTAGTTAAGAATTACAGATAAATTTCACACTAGCACTGGCCAAATGATAGCAAAAGTGATTCATTAGTCTTTAAAGGGCTGAAAGGGACCTTCATTTTGCTGCTATAAGCATGGAGCACATTTGTTGTTTGTCTATATCCAGGCTACTCAACATTATTGTTTTCTCAGACTGAAAGGTTTATTCCTTGCAAAAAACCAAATGTGCTAGTATCAGCGTGTTTAAACATTTAAAATGAATTATTCTTTTGCTTGACAGTTGCCCTCCCACAAGCAACAAGTTAAAGTGTTGATGAGCAATCCTCAGACTGAAATGTGTTTGCATTTGGTGAGCATGTACAAATAACACACACTTATGTAGATAGAAAGGTCAGTTAATGAACAATGTCCTACAAATGCACCTCTGCTCACACTGTCTGTTAAGCCACTGAGTATTCAACCCTCTTTTTCATATACCAGGGAAACTTCTTATTTCAGAACTAAAATTTACTACCTGACAACTAAACCTCAAAAGAAACCTCAAAAAAACCCTTAAAAGATTCTTATTGAATATGTTGTGAATGAAGACAGTGTTTTATTTTCTCATTTCAGACTCTTTCTCGGTTCTGTAAACTTGTTCACTGTCAGAGACAAGCTGAGCTTGTCAGAAGCTGCTTTAGTTTATACCATAAGCAGATACTTCACAAATTGTTTTGGAATCCAGCATCCCGGGGCATTCAGTATTTGTGCTGCTGAAGGACTGAGAGACTATGCTGTAGCTGTTTAGTGAACCATGGAAGAGAAGGAAGAGCAGACATCTTTCCTGTCCTTAGGCTATGTGAGCAAAATTTGTAATGGAGTTCATGGGAATGGGTGGAAAAAGAGTTTGGGAACTGTATTACAGAACATCTGAAAACAAAGGTGAAAGAAGGCCTGAGGCAGTAGTATTCTCATGAAATGGTTTAGGTGGCAATACCAAGTTATAGTAGGTTAGTCCTCCACTGAAAAAAGTTGGGAAAATTCAGAGCCCGCAGGCAGCCTGAGAAGTTGAACAAAACTGGAGGAAGAAGTTTGCTGTGGAAGTGCTCTGCCAAATATTTCGGACCTGTCTGTGTGGCACCAGGTTGGTAGAAGTAGCACTGGATTTGCCTTATGAATCCCAGAATCACCTGGGTTGGAAAAGCCCCTGAAGCTCCTCCAGCCCCACCATGACCCTCCCCCTGACCGTTCCCAACTCCCCCAGATCCCTCAGCGCTGGCTCAGCCCGACTCTTCAACCCCTCCAGGGATCCCGGGGACTCCCCCCTGCCCTGGGCAGCCCATTCCAACGCCCAACAGCCCCTTCTGCACAGAAATCCTTCCTCAGAGCCAGCCTGACCCTGCCCTGGGCAGCTTGAGGCCATTCCCTCGGGGCCTGGCGCTGGGGCCTTGGCTCCAGAGACTCATCCCCCCTCTCTGCCCCCTCCTGGCAGGGAGTTGCAGAGGGCCAGGAGGTCTCCCCTCAGCCTCCTCTGCTCCAGACTGAACCCCCCCAGTTCCCTGGGGTTGTAGATCTTTCTGTAAATCTTCTTGGCCTTTGTCCCCATCAACCCGGACTTTGCTAGACAGACGATTTACAGTCTTGTGCATGTAAACTCGCCCACCCAAATCCTGACCCCGTTGTCTTGTCTCTGCTAGGTGTCAACGTGCTCATCACGTAGAGAGTGGCTGTGTAAAGCGTGCGTTAGGAAGAGACAGGGTGTGCTATGAAGTGGAGCACAGTATGTCTAATGAGTTTGCAGGTGAAGCAGCTTGTAATTCAGTTGCAATTTTATTGCTTTCAAAACCCCGTGATCATTTTTTGAATCAAAGGCTGAGGCAGCTGGCACTCTGTGACGGCGCTCTAGTATCTTATTTTAAACTCCTGCTAGCCCTGAGGATTGTTTTCTGTTGGTTTAAAGTAATTTTGAACATCTGTTAAATCATTCTTAGCTGTAGCGGCTTCCAAACCATCCCATGTGAAACATACTGTGTTTGCCCCACACACGTGTGCGATGGCAACACGCATCACCTTGGAATAAATCAGTGAGGGATACTGCATGAGAAAACGTCTCTGACAGCAACAACCACTACATTTCAGTACGGTCTGGAAGGATTTTCCAGGGTGCTCAATGATCTGTAAACAAATCAGTAGCACTCAGTGCTGCATGGATATCTCTTGGCATCTGGAGGTGTCTGCTCTGTGGTAATGCAGTCATAATGTCATGCAAGAGTGCCTTAAGTATGCTAATATTCCTTGCCAAGACATTAGCTCTGTTCTGAGGTCCTTTCAAGAGTTGGTGGCGGTGCCCTCAGCTGCAGCATGAGCCCTTGCACTTTTACAGTTGCTTTTTCTCTCTTTCAGCAGTGAAGAATGAACCTGAAAAAGTTCGCCCTCTGCTTGGTGAGAGCTCATGGCTGAACACGAGCTCTTCCTGCTGACTGAGTCCTTCCTCTTTCTTGGACTCCAGGGGTGAGTTAGTGATGGCACAGTATTATTTTTTTGGCTGTCAGCTGCCATCCTGCTGAAGGAAGCCCTCGCATTTGTCAGCATCAGCCTTAGAGAGTCAGCTGAAATCATTAGACAGAAGCATGTACTCTTTCTGGGCCAGATGCAAAGATGCCGTCATTTAATTATTTTTTTTTTTTCCCCCTGAAATATATACTCCAGGAATTCAGAAATCCTCTGAGATGGCCTCTTCCTGACTCCTGCGACGAGGCTTCCACCAAAGGGACAACATCGATGGCCTGATCCCACTGCGGCGAGGCTGCCAGTGAGGGATTTGTTCTTTGAAGCATCCCCTCGGCTGTGCTAGATTCAAGAGAAAACTGTCAGGGTAATTCCTGATGGGAACAGAGTCCTGCCAGCCACTCACCATTGCAGTCTGCACAGGACTAGGTGAATCAGAACAGCGATCTGCAACAACGTGGGCTTAAGCTTCATGGCGACACCCAAGTTTTGCCAAAAGCTGCGTCCGGGAGCGTGGAGCCATGCCTGCCTGTTGGCAGCGGGGGGAACCAAAGAAGAAAGAGTGGCAAAGCAGCGTCCTCTGAGGCAAAGCTGCGTCATCTGTGTGCAAAATGCAGAAAGAAGTAGGTTGGCTGGGGCAGGGGGTATCTGGGCTCATTTTGAATTGCACCTCCTAGGAGATAACAGAGGCTGGCAGCTTGCACAGGCAACTTTCCGAGGCTGAGGTTATCAATCTGCATGAAGAGTTTTAAGACTTTTCTCGAGGCAGGAGGTGGAGATGGGGAAATTCCTTAGAAAATATGCACCTATCACTGGTTTTTGTTGTTGCTGTTCTTAAAGCCTGAGGAAACGGTTGGTTCTGAGTGCTTTGTGAGGTTCACTGAAGAGTCTGAATTAGTTGAAATGGTCATTACGTTGTCACTGCCCAGTGAGTGAAATGGCACCACTGCTCTCTTGTTTCTTTGCATCAGTGGCCTACCCCTAACTCATCTCTACTGGGATATAGATATCCTGTATAAACCCTTCACAGGACTTCAGAATGGATTTCAATATTTAAATATATACTGTGATGCTGGCTTCCACTATGAGGTAGGCAGGAGGGAGCTCAACAGGCAGAGTCCTTGTTCACAAGCCCTGTCTTTTGTGGCTTTTCGTTTGTGTTCAGACAAACCTCCAGTCCCATCCCTTAGCAGACGGCAAGGCTGAGTCATGCACAGCTTTTGTCTCCACACCAGCATCATTGCTGCTTACCAGCCTGATGCTTCGGCCAAACAGTCACTGCTTCCTCCAGATCCCTTTTATTGCGTATCAGTGTCCAAAAAAAGTTTGTTTTCTGTGCAAAGACCGGACCTTATGTCCTTCTGCATCTTCCCATATTTACTACATTTTTTTCTTCCCAAAGACTGAGGGAGGTTTTGTTTTGTAGTTTCTACCCCAGAAGTGGCTTCAGTGATGTGGGTAGACATTACTGTGATGGAGATCACCACAGATCAAAGCTTACAGGGTTTAGTCATGAGTATGAGTTTTAGAAAAACAGATGAACTTTTAGGCTGGTAAATCCTATTATTTTTCACCCAAAATAGGACTGCGCTACAGAATCACAAATTGCTATAGAGGCTTAGGGTTAATGAACTGATATCAGATCTTACATCAGACTAGGACCCTGATAAACACATTTATGCTTTGATTTAGGGCTATGTTCTGCTACTGAATCCCATACTGTAACAGAAATGACGTACGAAAGCCAAACTTTCACATTTGCTCTTTTGTAGCCAACTTTTTGAAACAAGCCTCAAGTCCCTTTTAACTTTGTAAGAATAAACAAGACTACAAGGCAACAATTTTCTTCAGAAACACGAAACAGCAGGAGTTAAATTTTATTCTCAGTTATTACGGTGTTCTGCTGAAATAACAGTGAAATCAAGTTGCATTTTTCCTAGTGTGGAGAGTAAAATCTGTCCCCAGGAGCTTAGAAAATGCCTACTTTTTCCAAACTGCTAAAACTGTCAGTGTGGGGTTTGGTTGGTTGGGGTTTTTTTGTTTTTGTTTTTGTTTTTTTTTTTTGTTCTTTGAGGCTAGTGAAGGAGATAGTGGAAGAAAGGAATGGATTAATCTAGAATATGCACTGACCAAACCTGTTTAGCCTTTACTTAAATTGTTAAAATAGATAGCAACTCTCTTCTTAATCAAAAATATGAATTATTAGCAACAATGAAACATTGTTGCCAACCCACCATCAAGGTCAGTGCGTTTTATTTGGAGCATACAACATGAACCTATTTCTTTTTCAAGATGCCTGCTATAATAGCTCCCTGTCCTCCAGCATTTGCTGAGCCTGGACTAGTCACTGTCCCCACCTATCCCCAGCCTGGTTGGCAGCCTGCCCAGCATCTAACAGAGTTAGAGTGTGCTCTCCCAAATGATTAATGAATAAAGCTCTGGAAAACTTCACTGGGAGGAGATGTCACCCATTTGAGATATATATATATATAGCATTTTTCTTAATCTGGCCGCACAAATTATTTTGATGGAAATGAAATACCAACCTTACCACATGGTGCTGCTCCGCATGAAATGCCTTTTGTTATTTTCTGTTGTGGGCCATAATATTTTCTGTCCCTGATTCCCTCTCCCTATCATGTGGATTCAATACTTTAGAAATGCCAGAAATGATCCAGAAAGTTTAAGGAAGGAAAGGAGATTATTTTTTGTTCTTTTCTGAAACTCGGGAATCTAAACTTGATTGCTATGTTAATCTTAGATTTTATGCATTGTTTACCATAGAAGTCTGAATATATGGTGAATTATATGTTTACCACCAATATGTGATAAATTTATGTTCAAACCTTCTACACATATATTCTAAACCCCTTTTGTTTTAATAATTTTTAAAATATAACTAGTAGAGGATATTTTGGAATTTCTGCTGCTAGACAGTCAACCCCACCAGTTTTTAAGATGAAACTCACAAAATGGTGAAGCCATTGGGATAAAAAGGTGTACCAGTCTGCTCCGATGCCTGAAAATTTAGCCACATAGTACTGAATGGGAACCACTGCTGCTAAATGTCAGTGGGAACAGAATCTGTTTTCCCCTCTCTGTTTTTGATGTACTATGGCAAAGAATCTTTTTTCCAAGTAAAAAAGATTTTCTCTTTCCCCATGGACCTCACAGAAGATACAGAAAATTATTTTATCCAGTGCCTGAATATCCAAACCTGTGTGAGTGTCCGTGTTTTATTTTGAGGTTGTAAAACACCTCAGATATTGTCAGTAGATTATCAAGATGAACCAAATTCCTGGAACCTTCATCTGAAAAGCCAACCTTGGTATACCTTTTAATGGTCAGGGACAGCCTCATTACTTCCAATTTTGTGATAAATAGTGATTGTTTGCAGGTCAAAGATTCTCTAATACTTCTGATATATTTTGTTTCCAGAACCTTGATAGCTGGGATTTGGCAAATGGTCTCTGTTCTGATTTTTCCTGCCCTTGGAGGATTAAAACACTTTCAGCTCAACGTGAAGCTAATGAGGGTTGTGAGGTCTCTGTACCTGTGAGATGATCAGGCCATTCTTGTTTTCTAGCTAGACTTTGCTGACTTTGAATAACAGAGCTTAACAAGAACAATCAATACATGAGACACTAAATCTACAAATGCTTTGCAATCATGCAACATTAAACAAAGTTCAGGCAAACAAGCATGTGTGGTATTCAGATTTCCATTAGTCACTTAGAGTGGAAAAACTGACGTGATTGTCAATTAGTGGGATAGGAAATTCAGCTTGTTTAACCAAGAAACCACAGAGCAGCGTTAGGCTCCCTAGTTAAAACAAAAGGCTCATTACAAAGGTACTTTGATATTTCTTGTGTTTATAGAAGATCAGTCACCATTCAGGTACTGAAAAGCTATAAAATTAAATTCATGTGGACTTCAACAAAAGTAGGTCCTACCCGTCCTTTTCAAGGTTTTATCACTTTTGGTAAGCCTGTACAGCACTGAAGGTTAAGAATGAGCTAATACCTTCTTAAACTGTCTATTTTGAGAAACACAGAAGAAAACACTGAGCATCTCCCTGCTGCTTCAGCACATGAGCTTTCTTTCTTTTTCTTGCTCAGATTAATGATTTGCTGCTTCCCAAACTGTGAGTCAAAATAGCTGCTTTTGCCTTTCTGCACTGTGGTTGCATTGCCAGCGTTCAGGAAACTAGTGTCAGCATGTACCTTATGCAAGCAGTGCTCCAAGGCCAGTGTATTTTGAACGGCAATGAAGTAATTTTATTTTTTTTTTTTCCAGGAGTTTTTCAGAATTTTGTCAGGTTAGGGTCGCTTTTTTACAGGTACAAATACTCTGTGCAGAAGTGCACGGGAGAAAACAAGTGCTGGCAAGAAAATATAATTCTAGATAGTTCTGTCCTTGTTCTCTGCACTAACAAAGTGGTGACCAAGGGTGACTTAAGATTAAACAACTTTTGCTTTCAGAAAGCTGCTAAGCACTAATTCATCACAATGCTGGTAAGTTCCACTCCCTGTAGCAGTATAATACAACAGCTTTTCTTAATTAGGTTTTTGTTGCTTGCACCATTTTATAGAGGCCCTAGTCTTGCACCAGCTAGGATAAGGGCAGTACCATCCTTGAGACACTGATGAACTGAAATAGCTGCTTTTCCAGACGCACCTATGTCCTGCTTTGTGCTCTTTTCTTGTTTGCTCTGCTGCAGGACAAAGAACAGCTCAAATAGGAGATGTAAGTTTCACTGAGAAGCCACAGGTGATTAGTTTGAAGGTGAGGGATCAGGATAAAGAACAGTGTGATCTTGTGGAATTTTTATCAAGAAAAGTGACTAAGGTCGTTAGTTTGCTGTGTCTGAGTCCATGCCGCGGGCAAGAGCTGTTCACCCTCCTTTATCAGGATGGAGGCACAAGGGTGTTACTGGATGCTGCCCATAAATGATCGGCATGAGAAGTCCTTCAGACATGTGGAGTTTATTATTTAACACCAGCTGCTCTCTGCACTGATGCTCTGACTCTGAGGAGAAACCTCCTCTGGGAGAAATGTGCTGGTGATTTCTGGCTGAAGTGGTCCCTCCTCTCTGCACTCAGAGCTGATAGCAGGCTGGTGGAGAGGGGATCTCGAATCATAGAATTATAGAACCACAGGATGGTTTGGGTTGGAAGGGACAACTGGGACATCTGTCCCCCCGGGCAGGGCCACCTTCCACCAGCCCAGGTTGCCCAAAGCCCCGTCCAACCTGGCCTTGAACCCTTCCAGGGAGGGGGCAGCCACAGCTGCTCTGGGCAGCCTGTGCCAGGGCCTCACCCCCAGCACAGGGAAGAACTTCTTCCTTACATCTAATCTAAATCTAAATCTCCCCTCTTTCAGGTTAAAGCCGTTACCCCTCATCCTATCCCCACACCCCCTGATGACGAGTCCCTCCCCCCGTTCCCGCAGCCCCTTTCAGCCCTGGGAGGCCGCTCTAAGGTCTCCCCGGAGCCTTCTCTCCTCCAGCTGAACCCCCCAACTCTCCCAGCCTGTCCTCACAGGGGGGCTCCAGCCCCCCCAGCATCTCCGTGGCCTCCTCTGGCCCCGCTCCAGCAGGTCCGTGTCCTTCTGCTGTTGGTGCCCCAGAGCTGGACCCAGCCCTGCAGGGGGGTCTTAGCAAAACTCCCACTGCAGACAGTCAGGTCTGACCCCATTGCTTGCTTGGTGTGGCTGAGATTATCTCCTAGACTGACAGGCCTCTTCCTTAGCTTGTTTACAAATCACATGAGTCCTGTTTCTGCCATGCACAGCCAGGAATTCGTTTCTGGAAGAGTTAACTTGGCAGCCATCCCTGTGGAATAATGCAAAGCGAACCACGTTTGGTGCATGGGTAGCCTGCTTTTATCAGAAGTGCTGGATGTGACTGAGGAAGATACGATGAGCTTCTGTCACGAACAAAATCAAAGTGTCCGAGTTTCTGCCGGCAGCGTGCTCTGCCTTCATTTGGATTTGAAAAACAACACCTGGAATCCTGGAAAGGATTTTGTGAGGCTGAGAGATCAAGGGCAAGCCTGAAACTTGCCTGGTTGTGGGAACTCAAGGAATCCCAGCTGATAGCCATCTCTGAGCAGAGCACTGTACCTCCCTTAGATGTCTGAGGGCAATAATAGCTAATTATGACAATTTTTTCTCCATCAAACTCCTCAAAAGCAGATGATAATGGTTGTCTAATGCTGAACAAAGACTTGGGCCAAATGAAACAGTTTTTCTCTCATTTCTTAAATTCCCTCGAGTGAATTCAGAGAAAAGATATTTTAACATTATCCATATACTGTACCAAAAGGAGACACTTAGTATGTTGTTACGCAATTGATCATTTTTTTGTCAAGAAAAAGATCTGTGGGATAGGGTTTTTTATTGTTTTGGGTTTGGGGTTTGGGGTTTTTTTTTTACATTATCTGATGACTCAACACAACTAGCATGTAAAGATATTGGCCAATGCCTTCAAATTACATCTGAAATACAGAACAGTTAATTGCCCATCTCCCGCAGCAGGATGTGCCAATTATCTGCCAAACAGCTTGCGTAGTTGAATGACTCCAAGTAATTTTGCTGACATCCTGTAAATAGGTGTTTGTGCAACAGCCTTTCAAACGTAAATAAAATCAAGAAACGTGATGAAATTATATGCTGTCCCTCAAAGGTAGTGATTTTTTTTTGTTCTTTTGCTTTTCTTAAAGACTATATGACAATCATTCAAGAGTGAAGTTCTGAGTGTGTCTGGTTTCTGCTCTCCTGCCGGCTTTTCCCTTTTGTCTTCTCTCAAGCTCTGCATGATCTGTCAGATCAGTTTGGAAAGGCCTCTGCCTCTCCTTCAAGAGGACGCCTGTTTATTCGTTGTGCAGTGATGTGGTTGTCCCCTTCCTCTTTTACCTCCTCTTCCTCATAAGACACTTTCTCCTGTTAGCAGCTGGCATAAGTGTAGTACAGTTGGATCAGCTTTGCCCATTCAGCATCATTTGAGAACAACAAATTCAGGATGAGTTACACGCACTGTTATTATACGGAGAGCTGGTTTCCTTCTCAGCCAAACCATCTCTCTCAGTCTTGTGGAAATCAGGCTCCTCATCGATGTGGAAAGTCTGGGTAGGAGCGATGTGAGAACACAGCTGGAAAACAGTCATTATAGTGGAGACAGACTGATCAGAGGAAAAAATGACTTGGAGAATCAGGGATTGATTTCATTTGGTTGTATTAGAAAACTTCGGAGGAACAAAGTCCTCCCTCAGTCAAAAAAAAAAATTATGTTCACTTTTAACTGGTTCCAGTGAAATTAATTTTGGATTAAATTATATTCCCAGGTCTGCAAGTGAAGGCAGGAGTTGGCATATTCCCACATGAAAAGAAACTCCAGTGTTTGCCCTTTGAAACATTAATTAACCCCTTGCAGACACTGTTTAAGGAGGAATTTTGAATGGGGTGATACTGGGCAGAGGATGGGAGTAGCCATTACTTCTGGCCTTAAGTGTTACCAAACAGTACCAGTTACCATACACTTCTCTTATGTAGGAAGTGGCCACCCTATTTTTTATTTAATTCCTATTCCTTCCCATGAGTAACACAGCATGGACTCCAAACAGCAAGAAAACTTGTTCAATTACCTAACAATACTTGCTTCTTGGAAAAGTCTGAGGCATTGGCTCATTATCTTTTCTTCCCTCCCAAGCTTCTAAAAAAAGCAGAATGTGGAAGGGGATGTGATATTCGTACGATATTTATCCATTTACATGAACTCTACGGCTGCAAGTGTCCAAAAGAAAGATGGATAATTCTGCCTAGCCAAGGCATGAAGAATGTGCGTGAGATTTCCTCTGTGGCGATGGCAGTGGGCTTTGACTATACGGTTGATGAGTGACATGGGGGAAATGGGTAGTTTTTACAGACAAGGACCACGCAAGGCAGCAAGCTCCGGTGTGTAGCGTGCAGTGTGCTCACCATCAGCCTTGTGTTGGAGCACGGAGTCTATCCTAAGGTGAGAAAACTGACTGTCTTCGGTGTGGTCCAAGTGGAGCTGACAGCATTGCCTGTGAACTCTGTGGGGAAGATCTTGGTATCTCTGTGGCATTTGCAGCTACTTAAAAAAAAATCTATGGAGGAAGGGCAAAATGGAAGAAGGCTCAAAAATAAGAAAAAAAGATGCCTACCTTGTTTAATTTTTAAAGAGGGAGAAAAGGGATAGATGGCAAACTCTCTTGCAGCTTACTAGAGATTTCTGCAGAAACGCTGGACAAATAGAGTAGAATTTTCAGGTATCTAGAAGAAAACAAGGAGCTGAGAAACAGACAACACAGATTTGTCAAGAACAAATCATGTCTAGCCAATTTAATTTCCATGTTTGAAAGTAAGGCAGGCCTTCTTAACAGGTAGAAACAGCAGATGTTACACATACTGCTTTTTGTAGAAAATCGTATTGTTTCACCTGTCACTGTTTTGGTGATGAGGTATGGTTAGCTGTATGTGCTGAGGGCTCAGTGCAGTACTAGTTGGCAAATTATTCTCAGAATTCAGTGGCTTAAAGTCAGTGAATATGACCCGTGAGTGGTACTACTCATCAATACTTCGTACTAATGATTGGATGATGAAATAAGAGTACAGTCATTAAATTTAGAGGTAACATTAAGCTGGAAGAGAATGAGAATGTGTAGACAGGCTTAGCATTAAGATTGGTCTTGACAAGTTGGTGAGTGTGAGTCAACAAGGACAAGTGCAGGGCACTGCATCTCAGCAGGAACCATCATCTTTTCAAGCACGGAATGAAGGGCAACCGAGTTAGCAGCACTTTTGTAAAAAGGGACCCAGGAATGATTGTGGTCCACAGGTTGGATGAGTCACCAGTGCTGTTCGGGTGAGAAAATGAACACCCTTCTGGGAGTGAAATTAGAAGATGGTCTGTGAGAGTAGGGTGAAACAACCTTTCCTCTTCATTGCTCAGGGCCGCAAGGTTTCCATGGCAGTGCTGTGTTTTAGATACCGTGCATGGAAGAAAAATAATTTGGAGAGAATCAAATAAGGAGCAACTCGGTCAAAGATCTAGAATAAAAGATCTCCAGAGGAAAGATAAGAATTGTTTACATGTTTACCCAACCAAGAGAAAGTTAGCCTCCTTATAAATAAAAAAGTTGCAAAAGCTGAAGGAAGCCTGTTCTCCCATACAGATGAGAAATACATTAGAAATCAGAGTTTAGCCTGCAAAAAGGGAGTTCGATTACTAGTCAAGGCTTTCTCTTAGGGATAAGGAAGGGAAGCTGTGGAGCGCTGGTGGCATGTTGCAGTTGTGAACAGGTTAGGCAAATTTTATTCAGGAATGACATGTGTGATTGATCCTGCTCCAGTCAGGAGGGTGGAAGGTGCCCTCATCAGGTTTCTTCACATCTTCTCATCTGTGACCGGTAGCCAGGAAAATTTTAACCAAAGGTTCAAACTGACCTGCAAGCCTTAACGCAAGGATGTAGATCAGGACTGGAGCACCTGGGAAACAACTGCAAAATGAGCCTAGATTTTAGGTAGGATTATGTTATTTTAAACTTTTTCTGTTCTGGTCTGGTGCATAAAAGGCGTTTTATCTCTTTTTGTGATTTTCAGGCTGACCACAGGTATCGAAGCAGAGGTGGGTTGTTAGAAGTCAAAACTCCACTGGGCATACTGAGTTAATGCGCGCAGCAGAATGAAATATTGTGATCTGGATGTCAAAGTACACAAAACTGTTGAATTAAGCATTGCCAGATTGGCAAGAGCAGCCTTTTTGTGTGATGGTTGCCCCTTTTAAAAATAGCATGCTTTGGTTTATCATTAAGTGAGAAACAAATAGCCCTTATTTATTATGGAATTGTTTACTTTAGATGAGCAATCCATATGCAGATGATTCAACTACTTATTTCAGTATCTTGGTGGCAAGACTTTTTTTAATTTTCGAATTGTATCTCTTTGTCTCTCAGAGCACAAATAATGGGAATGGAAATTTTCTTAAGCTGTAATTATGAACATCGCTATTTTCTGCACTTTATTCATCTCCTTAATAATTCTGTGTATTTGCTGTCTCTGCAGATGAACAGATAAATGTGCACTAGTTTCATTGGAAAGCAACAGGATTTTGCTGCTTATGTCTGCATAAATTTCTCTCAAGGTAATCTTTCCATAATAGACTAATAAGCAGCTTATCAGATTTTTCTTCATATAGAGAGAGTATGCATGTATGAAAATGAAAACACTACCAAAAAAACAGCCATAGAGAATTCAAATAATGCCAGTACAAAAGCTGACGTCGCAAGGATGTTGCTTCCCTTTGGTGTTATCCTCTCTGCCTATAAAAAGACATAGAAAAAAAAAAAATAGAAAAAAACTTGGCAAATAAAAGAATCACTAAAGAGAATCCAGGTAACGACAAACTGTTGTGCGCATGTGTGTTTAAAAAATGAAAAAATAAACCCCACTTGCATGATTCAACCTAAAGTAGAACAGATCTAAAGAATTCCAGAAAACCATTACCACTAGTAAAGTTGTATGTTTTAACTCTGACTTCCAGACTTACTGCCTTGGCTAGACAGTCAGATGCAGTTACACAAAACCTTCCCTTCCATAAGAATTTAACATAAGAGGGACTTGTAGCTTCATAGAATATGGAATATTTTGGAATATTCATTTGCCTGTGCAGCATTTTTTAAGACTTTGTGCATCTTTCTTTCAGTTTTTAATGTTATGGTATCAAGACAGCTGACAAATTGCTGTGGATTTCTGAGCACTGTATTATTTCATGCTAATATTACAACATTAATATTTTTTTCATGTAATTAAAATACATAAAATACAACTTAGATTGTTAAAAAAAACCCTTATGTTTGTTTCAACATCCTTCTACAAAGCCGTAGCACCTACAGTGTCCATTTGAAAGCACTGTACTGTATTCTGAGGAGAAAATGAAGCCCATCTAGAACTGCCAAAAGAAATTATTTAGTGAGATCGGGATTATTTTTATTTTGCTTTCCTTTGTCAGAAAGTGCTGAAAATATCTGTGATGAAAGTTTTGTAGGTTTACAACTGAAGACCTGCACATATTCTTCCCTGACTTGTGTTCATGTTTCTTATCCAGAAAGCTCTGGAAATAGTCTGGTGACGTTACTTTCCCCATTCCTACCCAGCAGTTCGATTTAGTACCGTCACCGTGTTTAAAAAATCACTTTAAGACCTGAGATTTTATGTACAAAATCATTGTGGTTTAAGGAAAACACGGTGGGGTTTTTGGCTTTCTAGTATGCTTTCTTACATGTAATCTCTAATGTTTATGTTTGTCGTTGTGCTTACAGAAACATTTATAACATTTTCAAAACATTATTACGTGATTTCACTTTATTTTGGGATTGGAAGATTTTTCAACTTAAAATGCAAAGGAACTGTGATTATACTGAAGTAGTTTACCAGAATGACACGTGTTCATAACACTGCAACCTGGGATTTTCACTGACATCGGGGTTTTTTTTCTGCTGACTTAATCTTGTTGGCACAAAGCAGTTCATACACACGAATGTCCTCCTTCTCTCCCTAATGTATCTGTAGATGTTTGCATTATAAATGTAAATACATAATCCTTCTTGCCTCCAGCTGAGCTCTTAAATCCCATGGCATTTTGAGTTTTAAAGGTTGCACTTTGCAAGCCAATGTTCTGTTACTAATTTAAAATTTGCTTTTCATTAGTGGATATAATCAGACCTAAGTGCTTCTCCCCTGTGAAGATTCCCATGGCTGTGGACGTCCTTCCCCTCTCCCATCCCTCTCTGTCCGTGGCACGGTCCTAAGCACCGTGTTAGTGTGGCAGCAGCCACTGAGTTATATCAGAAGGGAAGATCGGTCCATCTCATCTTCAAGGAGAGCTGCCGCTTTCGTGTGCTCTCTAGAAAAGATTAATTCAGTGCTGTGAAATCAAAATGTGTTGAGAGACTGTTCCCAGGCAAACAGCTGCTGCGTTAGGTTTTCATCGTTGCGGGACTGATGAGATTTACTTTGGGCTGCTTTTTTTTTTTTCCATTGTACTGCTCCCTGGTGATAAGAATTCTTGTCTTTCTGCTAGTTATATTTTAACCTACCTGTTGGTTTTCTTATTTGAGAAGTTAAATGGAGCAGACTTTGGGGGAAGGTCTGAAGTAACTTCGCAGTGTTACTTCAAAGACACTTTTGCTGTCAAACATCCAGTCTACTGATGGTTGTAACACTTCAGTGTGTGTAAGTGCCTTATGTAATGTAGAGAAATTAATTAACAGATGTTCTGGGTACTTTACTGACTTAAAAGTGGACTCTTTCTGCAGATTCATACAGACACGGTGTAACTCAGAACTTCTCTAGAAAAACAGAGCTGGGAACCTAGCGGTGCCTGTATTAGCTGGTGCTGGGAAACTATTTTTAGACCTTCAGCTATTTGGGTAATTGAAGCTTTTCCCACTTTCAGCTAATGCACTCTCTGTTGTGGAACCCAGCTGGCGACCAGCTTGGTGCAAGGACAGAGCCACAGGAGGCTCCGCAGTGCACACGGGGAGGTTTGGGGATTTAGCCGCCGTCAAAACAAAGTATTATAGTAAATGCATGTGTAGGTGGAGGACTCGTTAAGTGACTCTGAAAGTGCTGGAACACTGGATTGTGTTTACTTACAAGGCTGAAAATGGATTAGCGTTATTAATTTTCTGTGTACAGCGTGCGCAGTGCGGTCAGTGGTAGAAGCTAGCCCGGCATCCAGTCTCCAAGAGTGAACGGCATTATTTCGGCAAGCCACCACCCCTGAGAAAGGGCCGGGTCCAAATGGGAGCTGGATTCTCACCAAGTCCAGCATTTCCGTGTGGCTTTAACCTTGGTGGCCTTCAAATTTCCAACTTGAATGCTCGGCATGTGTAAGAGACATCGTTTAGGGCTCAACTGCTTGGCCCCTAAATCCAGAATTCAGTGTTCTTCTCTACAGCCGGCCCAAGGAGTGTGACCCGAAAAGCACCTAACAAGATAAGGCTAGAAGAATAGAATTTTTTAAAATAATTTTTGCTAAATGCATTAACTAC
This sequence comes from Athene noctua, assembly GCF_965140245.1. Lineage (NCBI taxonomy): Eukaryota > Metazoa > Chordata > Aves > Strigiformes > Strigidae > Athene > Athene noctua. The sequence goes on from NC_134077.1 coordinate 88,208,961, forward strand.
TGTGGATATGCCATACACACGTTCAGTTCTCTCCTCGGCACAGCTTTTAACTCCCATAGTGTCCCTTTGCATATCTTAATGCCTAACCTCAATAAACTCTGTTCTTTCTTTTTCACATAAAATATAAAACATAAAATATTCAAGCAGAACAGAGCCTTGAGTCACAAAGGTTGCTTCAGAAAACTGAAATGGTTGAGTAACCTGAGTGGCGTGTTAAGCTTTTCTCTTGAAAGCTTAAAAAATTCACTTGAAATAAAAGAAAGGACCCTCGTTGACACAATACTTCCTTTAGCAGTTTTTATCCAAATCAGTAAATGTTTGGTGTGGTATTTGGGTTTTGTGGAATGTGTGGAAGACAAAGCTCACGTTTCTTAGAATTTCTTTGGCGCTATTAATAAAAGTGATAATTAAAATTACATACCATATTTGCCTGTCCTCTCCCCCAAAATCACTTGGCCAAAATTGACTAAATCAGTATCCAAAGTGTTCCACAGAGACATGGGTAGCAATTCAATAATCCAAGATGAAATAACATTTTTTTTCAAGACTTTCAGAGGCAGTTTTAATTAGATGCATTCTTAATGGAATATTCAGTATGTTCCAGGCAAAAAGATCCTTTTATAACAAATCATTTTAGACCACATACATCTCCAGCTTCAAAGTAAAAGCAGAAAATAGAAACTAAAATATGTAACTTGCCCCTTGCAAAACAGTCAAGTCTGTCACGGTGCTGGCCTGTACAAATCTGTCTTCACTTAAAAAGAGGAAGAATACGGTTTACAGAAAAAACTTGCCCATAGAATTAATCACTAATATCATTCTTGATGTAAAAGGTAGAGGGTTTTCAAAGGCTTTTAAGCCTCCAAAGCAGGAAACTAGATGCTTATCCTTTCTTTTGCTCCAAAGCAGACATGCACTCCCTCTGAAAACTCCAATTACAATGTTGATGTGGTAAGCCAGGGAGTGCCAGTTCAGCTCTCCTGGACATAAATCCAGAAATGACAGTGTTAATAGTGACAATAGTTTAGATGGTGTTGATTTTTGGGATTCCTCCCGTGCTCTGTAAGTGTGCAAGTATGACTCACAAATCAGTCTGTATGTTGATAATAAGCATGAATTCAGGTGCATGACATACTAACATTAACAAGGAAACCATTTCTCTGAAGTACAAATTCACAGCTACTATAAGGCTTGTCTAGGAAATTAATTTTTGGAGGAAGAGAGAAGTGCAGATGTAATGCTGGATTGAGAAACATTAGGTTTAAAATGAGGATAAAGAAGGGAATATATGAATCTGTGTATAGTAAGATGTTTTTCCTGATCTTCATTGTTTCTTTTCCTTCAGTAGTATCCTTCCAAGAAACATATCCTGCTATTTGGTAAAAACGTGCAGAATGTCTGTCCAAATTCTATGATTTTCAGAGAAGGAAACAGCCAGACCTGGCAAGCATAGCTGTGTATGGACAGGAATGTCGTAGCAGACCATGTGCTCTTAGATGTGGGATTTAGAGCGTGGATTTTGTAATTCAATGTTTTCCACTTCTATACATCTTGGGAAGAAAGTGGAAAGGAGCAATACTGCTTCCTGCAGAGAAAGATGACTTGAAGAAATGTATGTCATGAGACAACCGCCTTGCAAGAACGTTTGCTAGTACTGCCAAAATATTATTAAAGTCTAAAGAACTTTTGAATGAAGAAAGTGTTGTGGAAGATCTCATTGGAAAAGTACAAACTGGAAGTTACGTTGATTCATGACACCTTGTAAACTGGTGTGTTTCTTAGCTGAAACAACAAAAATACAAAAATACCCTGCAAAACTTGCGAATTCTTAGTTTGTTATTTTAAAAGGAAGTGTGCAGAACTGTAGATAAACTTATTTTAATTCAGTATTTTCTTTTATTGGAAAACAATAACAAAGATCAAACTTTAAATTTTGGGGTATTGACTCAGTGCCAAGGTGCAAGAACTCTATCACCACAGCTTGATTTTATCTCGTTTTCCCCTTTTTTTCCCTTTTGGGGGTTCAGTGCCGTTCACAGTGATGAGCATCCCTCTTCACCAAAACCACCCCGAGTTCCACAGTGCAGACACTTGGAGCTTGCCCCACAGGCAGCGAGTGGGGAAAGACTGTTAACTCTGCCACAGCTTTAGGGTGGGAAAACTCCTCTGTCCCACCCCAGCTCCTGAGAAATGCCACCCTGGGCTTCATGATGGATGGGCTGGTGAGAACTAACAGAGCTGTGGCTGTACCCCTTCCTCCATCACTTTTCCTTGGAAAGAAAGGTGGTTCGTTTCTACTGCACGGGCTTGCCTCCTGCCCGCCCCCTGTGCCAACACATCACACGTGGGCTGTCGCAACCGTCCTGTAAGGAGGAGAGAGCAAGAGGGCAACTTCTTGTCAGAGTAACCTGAGGCAACAGCAGGAGCCTTGTGTAACTGCTGTCTCGCTCGTACTTTTTTCCATGAGTTACCCAGGCCTCTCTGTACTCTGTAGCTTTTTTTTTTTTTTTTTAATGGTTTTTTATTCTTTTTTCCCTGTGTAGCTATTTTGTAACGACGGTCACGTGAGCCCAAAAAAACAACAGTAAAATATGTAGTTTCCCAGTGCGTAGTTTCCCAGTAGTGATGACTTCTGGCAATGAGCTTCGTATGTCCTAATCTGAAACAAAAGGCAGCACAGGAAGAGAGAGTGACTCAGTCTCTGAGTCCCAGCAAGTAAACACTGTCTAACCAGTCTTATCTGGTTTTTAGGAGCCTGAATGAGGCATTTTGCTGGGCCTGGCTTTCTTTTTATGTGGGGGTATGTGTTAGGGACTAACGTGATTTGTGAACTCAGAAAATGGGTTGCTAAATGCTATTTAGCTGAAGGATTTGAGAGGTACGTGCTTCCCCTGGAGGAAACAGCTGTATGTTAGGAAACTTCAGTGCTTTGTTTTCTGGTAAAAAGGTTCACCAGCACTTTTTAGGGTGGTTTGGGGGAGAAGGGGAATGGGATTTTTATCAGGAAGGACATTTAGGGTGCTGCTCGCCCACTGTCCAAGTTGGTGCAAGTCATCTACTGGGTGAAGTCACCTTACCTCCATAGCAGTCCTGTTTCTCCTGAGCCTACAAACCTCACAGATGCCCAACAGTTCTCCTGTCACATGGAGCAGAGACAGGTGATGTCATTTCCAGCAGTGTCATGGTCTCCTCCCCACTGAGGGACCTCAGAGCTCAGGTTCATCCCAGTGGCTGCTCCTCAGCTGTGACCCTACCCTGGGGAGGAGGATGCTGCACGCCTGCAGCTGTTGAGTGCATTGCCTTGCCATGTAGGTGTGTCCTCCCTTCTCCTCCCTCCTGCAAATACACGACCCAACGTAGAGAGATGTACCCCCAGCAGGTGATCCTCCATCTCCACTTCATCTGTCTGGAGGTATGTGAAGCTGAGAGAACTGAAGATGTATTCCAGCTTCTAACAGCAGCTTCATCTTGGTTGTCAGTCTCTTCTCCCAAGGAACAAGTGATAGGACAGGAGGAAATGTCCTCAAGTTGAGCCAGGGGAAGTTTACATTGGGTGTTAAAAAAATTCTTTCACCAAAAATGTTCTCAAGTACTGGATCAGGTTGCCCGGTGAAGTGGTTGAGGCACATCCCTGAAGGTATTTAAAAGACATGTAGATGTGGCACTTAGGGACATGGTTTAGCGGTGGGCCTGGCAGTGTCAAGTTAATGGTTGGACTCAATGATCTCAAAGGTCTTTTCTAGTCTAAATGATTCAAGGACTCTGTGATCTGCTGCTGGTGGCGGGATGGCTGTGGAAAAACAAACGCTGACTACGGTCCTCGTTGAATGTCCTTGGAAGTTTGGGGGAGAACTGATGCACCTCCTTTGCCTGCTCAACTTTTGTGTTCCTTCCTCCTCCTTCATAGCTCCTTCAAATCATACGCCTTCCCGGTGAAGCAGGTGGAGCAAGAGCAAACAGCTCCCCTTCCAGCAGGGAAACAATGACCCCAAAAGAATGTGGCTGCACGTACGCGAACCAGCGCTGTGATTATATTTTAATAACACACTGACTGACCTTCGAATGAGTTGTCCTTCCAGTCATCCCAGGAAGATGTTGGCAGTGTTTTCTGCAGCTCTTCTCAATGCATGTCAGAAAACTGCGGTGTTAACTCCATTTCACAGACGGAAAAAAATCACCAAATGAGAAATCAAGTAACTTTTAACACCGTCAAAGTGGAAGTGCAGAGCCAGGCGCTGTGGGCAGCTTTATCTGTCCCAGAAATTCGGGCCAGCATTTTTAAGGCATCAACATTTCCATAGCAGCTAAGCATTTAGCACCTACACTTGTGGGTTTTCAACCATTCTTAAGGCAGTAATTTCCCAGGTTAAGAAACTGAGTTATTAACAAACACCTTGTTAAATTCTGTGCAAGTTATTTAAAACCCTAAAAGTAACTTACATGATCAATGTTCCCTCGTCATGTTCAGGGAAACACTAGAGGTACTTCAGAAATGAGAACACCAGAAATATTATCTACTTAGACAGCAATCTGAAGTGAATAGATGCAACTCAATTATCAACCTAAAATGTCCTTTGTTGTTTTATTTTGCCACTTAGTGCCAGAAGCCAGTGCCAAGTGCCACGTTGGTGTTTGTCACCTCTACGGTGATTTTGCCCTGGCACTAATTTTGCAGTGTATAGCAACGACAACTTTATAAATCTGGGGCTTACAAGGAGGCGAGGACAAAGAGGAGTAGGCATGAGATATTGAGATATATGTGTGTATATGTATACATTTTATTTTACTTTTTTTCCATAGGATGGATCGTTGGAGAGACTGACTGCCTGGTGGGGACTGCTTGCCTGTAACCTTCTGACTGGTGCCAATGTGTGGGCATTTCAGCTCTTTTTATAAATCTTCAACAGGAATAATAACAATAGAATCATAGAATGGTTCGGGTTGGAAGGGACCTCAAAGACCATCTAGTCCCACCCCCCTGCCCCGGGCAGGGCCACCTTCCACCAGCCCAGGTTGTCCAAAGCCCCGTCCAGCCTGGCCTTGAACCCTTCCAGGGAGGGGGCAGCCACAGCTGCTCTGGGAAACCTGTGCCAGGGCCTCACACCCCCCCCCCCCCCAAGACGATAATTTCTTTACATATTATAATAATAATAACAGCAACACCTACAACAACTACTACGACAATAAATAAAAAAGAACAATAATAATAGAATAACAATCAAGGAAAAAATTGAAATAATGAAATAGTAAAATAATAAAATAATGGATGAATAAAATAATACAATAATGGAATAATAAAATAATGGAAGAATAATATAATGAAATAACAAAATGATAAAATAATGGAATAATTTAATAATTAATAATGAAATATTAGAATAGTAAAATAATTAAATAATAAGAAACTAAATAACAGAATGGCAAAATAACAAAAATGATAAAATATGAAATAGTGAAATAATAAACTCAGTGTTCTGCCCATGCAGGAGCGGGTCTGGGGCTGCTGGGGGCCCCAGGAGTGCCACGGGCCGAGAGTCTCCCGAGTCAGTGCTGAGGCTACACTTCCCCCAGTAGTCCCCAGGCAGCCCCAGTAGCTCCCAGTAGCCCCGGTAGCCCACGGGCAGCCCCGTCTCGCCTGTCCCCCACCCTGCTGGCTCCACGGGTTGAGCGGCCGTGGGAATCCGCCCCAGTGCCCTGCACTCTGGAGGGGCGGAGGATATTCACAAGCAATGTGTTTCCTCTGCTCCCAGCACTGCGTCAAAAGCAAACAAACAGGAAAAAGAAAAACAAAACCACCAAACAAAAGCAAAACAAACCTCTTGGCCCCCCCACCAGACGCCACAAAAACTGGCAGTGCTGCCGGTGCTGCTCTGCTGCTTATATCCACTCTTGGGTCTAAATGGATTTTGAAATAATTTAATTCAAACTAAAATTGAGTACTTAGCATGCGACGTTTTTATACTTTTAAACAAGATTTAAGGTGTAGTGTCAGCGGTAAAGTGTGTGTTGACTTAAAGGACAGGCTTGTTGGAGTCCTACTTCCTCATTTGTATGGATCGCAGAAACCACCAACCCAACCTCCCTTCTTTTTTCCCGTCCACTTCACACAAGACTCGAAATTATACACAGGATTCCTGATTACGATCAGAGCATACCCCGACAGTTAAAATACGCTCATTTGCAATATTAGCTAAGTACCCAAAACCTTTCGGCTTAGTTTGGAGAAGTTCCTGGTTTTGCCATCAGTTTGGTGTGTAATGGTGTTTCCGTGTCTCACGATTCCCTTTCTCATCATAAAACCAGGTGCAGCTGGTTATCACTGACTGAATTAGCGCTATCAGTGTCGGACCTGTTTGATGTCATTGGAGAGGAACCCACTTGTGCATCAGGAGGGTGAAAATGCCGATGGAAACTCCTCAGGAGTTCAACCGCTGAGTCACTTACAGCTTTGCTAGGAGGCACTTTGTGAACTTAGCTCCACGTATCGTGGAAAATCTCTGGTAAAAGCTGGTTAACAATTGTGCTTCCAGTCTTCCATGGGTAAAGCCAGATCTTGAGCTGTGCTTTTCAGCATATCTCTAGTTCTCCTAATAGCTTGCATCACCAAGGGGAATATATTTCGACGTGTCTGATTGCCTTTTGCATGCGCCGTCTCAGATATGCCTGTCGTTAATCTGTACTGCAAGTCACGTGAAAAGATACATGCAAAATGAGCAAGGCACAGGCCTACATTATCACTTTTATCTAAACAGTCTGGGGTAAGGTTCGTTCATCAGGGAAAAGAGTTTCTAAGAATAACAGGTAGTTTTAAATTGCTTGATTTTGAGGTGCCCAGACTGAAGCAGCTGCTTTACCGAAAGCTGATACCAATACCTGAAATGAGGTTCCTTTAAAGTAAGTAAATACAAGCTAGATGGGGTTTGGGATTTGTTTGGGTTTTTTAGTTTATTTATTTATTTATTTATTTATTTATTTTATTTTGGCAGGGGGTGCTAAAGCAATAACAAGGAATGTTTCACTTTGCATTCACATTGCACACCTTTTCTGAGCTGAAAAATGTTAGTTGTTTTAGGCTGATGGTGAAAAAAAAAAAAAAGTAATTAAAGTCAGGGTGTTCAGTTTCTCTCAAACTTTTTAAAAATTAGGCTAGTTTTGCTATTTTTAAAAGTGCATTGGAAATGACCATTTGACTGTTTTATTTTCTGTGTGTGTTTTCAAAAATCACTGCAATGCATTTCATTAAAACCACATTTCTTCAGTGAGTTTTCTCTGCAGATGACTGTTAATGTGACACTGAAATGAATCAAACGGTCTTTGATGTTCAAAGGTGGTGACTCCCAGATCCTTCTTCTTAACTGCTGGGTGGTTTGTTTTTTTTTTTTCATCCCATCTTTTCTCTTATCTCCAACCAGGACTCTAACCTCCCTTCAAGGTCTGATCATCCTCTTATATGTAGACAGCTTCACTCATCTGTCCTTGCCTTAGTCCTTCCTGCTGTACTCATTCCTCTTGGACTTCACTGTCCCGTGGCAGCTGTTGAGATTGAAGATGTGGTGGGTACTGCTGCAGATCGGAACAAGTGACAGATGAGGAAAGAGTTTCTCAGCAAAAATGCTGACGAACTTGCCCTGTAGGCTTGAGGGAAGATTGTTTTCAAGGGCAAAGGAAGGACAGAAACAAAGACTAGTCAAAAGGCCGGCAAGGAGTCTGACAAAAGCATTTTTCTCATCTGATGAAGACAACTGCTGTCAGTAGTTGGAAGTAGAGCAATATAGAGAGATATACAAGCCTCAACAAGGGAGAAAAAAGGGTTTTATGGCCTGAATGACATTAAGTTCCAATAAACTCAGGTAAGAATGAGAAAACAAGCAGCATGAGGGAGCTCTTGGCTTGTTTCATTTTATCCTTTGAGTTTCTTATCATATTAAAAGCCTGCCCAAGCTTGGAATAGGGGACATATTGAGAAAAAGTCGCCTCAAGGAACCACACAGACCTCCTGACCTCTTCTTTGCAGCTGCAGAATACCTGTGCAGCGCTAGTGACATTGGGTGCAGTTAGTTCAGAGGAGCAGACAGACCGAATTCCTGCTCTCTTGCTTTCCCTCTGATTCAGCAGCTGGAAACAGGAGAGCCCGGCACACTGTGACCTGGTTTTTGCACTGTCCTTCAGGAACTTGACAGCAGTCCAAAAAGCATTCCTCAGATCACAGGCTGTTGACACAGTACCTCAATACGAACCGTGAGCAGGCTGGATTTGTTCTATATTTACTGCCGCTGGCAGCCGTCGGGAACGGGGCTGTGCTCGAAGCATTTCTAGCGTGCTCAAACCTCATAAGCCCCAGAAAATGAATGTTACACAACAAATTGAGCCCAACATAACCGGGCTTAGGGTATCGCCAGGAGATGCCCCTTGAGCTGATTTGCTGATTGTTAGCCATGCTGTCATGTTTCTCACCCTTCCTGCCAATGGGTGAGCTATGCTGGCAGAAAACGATTTTTTTTTTGTGCTTGTTTTTTTGCCAGTTTAACTCCCTGACCTGCCTTACTGTAAGGCCAGCCGTGCACCAGTGCCAGCATGTGGGAAAAACAGCAAGTCAGATGCTTTAGTGCAAAAGAGGACAAGACTCATCGCTGTATTACTATCCCCATAGAAATAATGAGGACCAGGAAAAATACAAATGAGAGAAACATGGTATATGGAGAGTGAGAGGAAAATTTATGTCTTTCAGCAGCACCCACGGAAAATCCCTTTTGTGAAGAAAGAAGGGATATCATTAGGTTCAATATTCTTATTCTTCAGAAAAGAAAGATTTCAGATCTCTGAAAAGTAAAAAAAATTGCTCATTTTTTTACCCCTCTTCTTTTTTTACTATCTAATAATCTGTGGTAACTTTATGCTTACCTAAGAAGCTAAAATCCCCCAAAGTAAGCATTTGAAAATGGGCTCAAATTCAAACGGCGTGCAAGCTTGCATGTGCACACAAGCTATATAGCTGTACATTCATATGTGCAATTTTCTTATCATATCTTCATCAGTGAACTCTATGTACAGAAAATAGAGGGGTGGTTTCTCTTCTTCTCTGATTTCCCTTCGGTTAGCTGAAAAAAAAAAAATATAAAAAAAATCTCTGACTCATGCTGAAATGTATTTTCTATGGGTTTATGATGGTTTTAACTTCCACCCTCAGTTTCCAAGCTAAGGTAGGCTAAAACAAAGGGAGGCAGAACAATAGTCTGAATGTGAACGGAACCTTCAGTCGTGTGCTATGTACCCCTGGAAAGGAGAGGGGGGGTGAGTCTCATTAAAGTTTTCCAGTGCATACCAAGTAGAAAGTAGAGCCCAGAGAAGAAACATTCAAACCAAGATTTCTGCAAGTGATTCAACTTTTTTTTTTTTTTTCCTTCTCTTTTCTCCAGTAAGCTAAATTTGTTATTGTTCCCACAGTGAGACCAATAATCGCAAATTAATAATCGCAATTGCTGCAGAATCCTTGAGGGTTCACCTTCCAGGTCTTCAGACCTGCATACGAAAGGCTAATTTATTTATTTATTTGTTTGTTTATTTATTTATTTATTTTTAAGGTATTGATTAAATTTGAAGTCTGTGGAGTCATTCTTGAATTTAAAGGCAGCAGTTCTGCAGTTGCACACTTGCTGGTGAGGACTGGCGTGGGAAGGGAGTGCTCAGAGAGAGTAAATCATTCTCTCGCAGGGTGAATGAGGTAAGAATATTACAGGGGTGCTGTGCTGCACTGCTGTGGTTACACATCCGTAGCATATGGGGCCCGTCGCCGACTTTCACTATAATGCTTTCAGAATAAAAAAACACTGCCTCTGAAGAAACAGGAATCCTCCGCAGAAACAGAAACGTATCTTGTGCAAACCCCCTCTGAGCAGAAGTTCTGAGCAGCGCTGGTGGGTCAGCAGTCTGAAGTCAGCAGTAACTTGCATAAAGCAAAACTCATAAACAAGTCGGTGAGTCAAACTCATTTCCTTGACTAACAGGAATAGGATTTCATAAACATAGCAATCACTTTGTGCTCTCCAAACCAACTGTGAACTGTGTTAGCTGGTTTATGGAGCACAAAAACAGGAGGGGGGGAAGGCAGCTGTTTCCAGCAGCTCTTTTGGAAAGACTGTTAGAAAAGAGGCTCTTTCAGAAAACACACTCGAGGTTAGACTTTGGGTAACTGGGAAGTCCTTTTAGTAGGACTTGTATAACTTGGTAACGTTGTCTTATTTCTGACCTGCTTTGTGTTGAGCTAGCTCATTCTCTTTAATGTTTACTCTATGTGTTATGTAGTGGTGGCTTTATGGCCTTTTTAAATGTATTTGTGCAATTAAATGTGTGTTTAAAGAAATAGTTGGCAAGACCAATGCAATTAAGACCCCAGTCCCATAAAATTCTCTGTCTTTCTAGTGAGGCAGCAAGGACCTCCTACTCCTCTTTACTTCAGTGGAGATTCGCATAGATCAGACTTGTAAGGGAGTTAAGACCTCACTCATGCAAGTACTTTACATTTTAAATTCAGAACGCTGTTTTGCTCTCTCTTTTTCTTATTATTTTTTTTTACCAGCCTTTTAGAAACGTTGTGTTTCAGCTGATCAAATAGAAAATACGTTCTGCGTTCAGTTACAACTTCACTCTGGAGGGTATATTTTAAAATATTTTAGAGCACAAAAAGCTGACGATCTCTTTGGTCTTATTCACAGATATTCTGCCCTTGGTCCTCCGTGCAGCTGCAGACCAACTGCACTCCATGAATACACTTCATGGATGTTTCATGCCTGCAGTCATGCAAGAGGCTTGGGTGTGGGTCAGGGAATGCAAATTACATGTTGAGGCCCAAAGTCTGGTCTGTTGCCTATTGTGGATGATCGATGTTGCTTACACACACCCTCCTGCAGACCTCAGGCCGGCACAGGGTCTGCAAAAAAGTTCCTCCATTGTTCTGCAGGCATAGAGAGCATCCCTGCTCTTTGCCATCAGTGATCCCATCTGAAATCTTTCATGGTGTTGGCACTGAGAAGGTATTGAAACGTCACAGTGTACTGCTAACCCTAAGGGCTTGGTAAATAAACCATAAACTGTGAAGGAGGGAGATGAGTTTGTCTCTTTATCTCCCTAACCTTACTACCTCATTCTTGTTTCTCAAAGAGATTTATCTTGCTGGAAGACCATGCAGGTGCTTTGTTTTTCGTGAAGGCTTCAGCCCCGCATCCCCCTTTTCTCTGCGATGGGCTGTCACCGTGTCTCCCACCCTTGCCACCACTCTGCTTTCCGTAGGCAAAGGGAGGAGTGGGGACATGCCTTGCTGCTGATTCCAACCATGCTCCACCGCTGGGGCAGAGCAGTGGTGGGCTTCATCCTCCTCCACGTCAGCAAGGCGGTGGCAGGGCCTGATGGAGCAGGGCTGGAATCATCACAGCACAGAGAAATCTGTCCGTCCCCCATGACAAATGCCCTCACACTACGCCGCCGTCCTGCTGTCCAGGCAGTCTTCATGCTGTCAAGATTCTGGAGCACGCACTAGCCTTTAGAAATTAAAACGGGTTGGCTGACACTAATTTTGTTCAGTGTAATTAGAAGCTAGCAGTCTCCAACATTGTCAGTGGGGAGCAGGAAGGTTTGTTCTGCCAGATCTGTATTATAATTTACCAAAATGGATACCAAATGGAATCTAGCCATTTTTAATTTTTTTTTTAAGTAGACTGTATTATTTTGTCAGGATCCTGTGGGATAAAGCCTAACCTATATGCACTGGAGGGCTACATGTTATTATTTCTACGGCATCAACTCATTGAGCATAACAAGGGCTTCTTGTGTTCCCCCTTTTTTTCCTCTCCCAGCCCCACTGTGTGCCACTTGTTACTTCCTTGAATTCCAGGAACAAATCTCACATTTCTTGCCAAAAGTTTAATCCACATTTTTTACTTGTTTAATGGCAAGGGTCTCTCTATGTACTTCCTCTCCACAACTCTGGGATTTTTATGTATTTATCTACTCATTTGTGCCTTTTTCCCCATTCCCTTGTGCTTTTATGCCTCTGCCCTTTACTGCTCTCACTCCTTTCTTTCCCCTTATCCTCCTCCTCTTTCAGGATGTGAGTGCTTTCAGAAGTGCATTAGAAAGTTGACAGAGCTGAAATGGAACAACTTCCTTGGAAAAAAGTCAAAAATTGCTAGAGTTTGGAGTTCTGATGATCACATTCCAGTAGACTCATGTCTCCACCCTGCTGTGTTTCTCCTTTTCCCAACGACAGCACTAGAGTTTTGCCCTTTTATTTTCCCTGGAACTTCAGAACTGATTGAGTACGTGTGATGTTCATAAGCTGTTGTGTAACATCCAAATGGAGCAATATCTTCAAGTTGAGTACAAGACCTTGCAAGCTCAGTCAACAATACCAAGAAGTTGAACTGGATAAGACAATTTTGTCAGTTGGTGGTAGATTCTGAAGATCTGGCAGCATCTTCATCCTTGGGGTTCAGAGGGCTAAGTGGGCCAGGAGAGGGAGGACAAGCTATCTATAGACACAAATCTTTAAACAAGTGAAAACCCAGAAAACTCAAAAACCCTTAACTCTGAAGTTTTGGAGATCAGGTTACTTCTGGCCAGTTGTTTGTTTTTCGGCCATGCCTGTGTCTAAGTGAATGCAAACACTGTAAGTGAAAGTTAACAAAAAACCAAATGATTGGCTGGCAGACTGCTATGATTATTCATACTACTTTGCTATATTGTAAATATTTCAGCTAGAAAATATAATGGCTGCAATCATTTCTGAAATATGTTTGGCAGACAAACTTGAAATGGAAACACAAAATAAAGTTAATATTCCTTTTGACTTACGGTTATGCTGAAGTCGTAGATAAAACCTTATTGTACCTGGTATGTGTAACCCCATGTTATCATCTAGGATAAAGCTGACAAACATTCAGTCTTCTCTGTGGAAGCAGAGAGATAAAACAACGTGCATCACTGCTGAAAACAGACACTCAGTGAGATAAAAAGTTTAACCTTACAGCCCAAGAGATTTCCTTGGCATGAGGTAGTAAATACAAGGATGGGAGCAATAACTGGCTGGGCTATGGGAGGGAGAAACATTAGAAACTGTTGCTGACAAGCAAGTGGCAAATAAATCTCAGAAACAACACGAGAAACCCTGATTAGTCCTGAAGGAACAACTTTAAGTGTCGTAAGTGAATCACTCGTTTAGCTTAACAGGATCAGGCGGAAATGAGCGACATATACCAGCTTATATTAAAGTTAATCTATAGGTGATTTGTATAAATTCCTTGAGCAGGAATTAGTAATAGTGTTGGGAGTGCAACAGGAAGCTCTGCTGCTGAAGAATACCTCCTACAGTAGATATTGAACTCTACTTCAGGCAACCCAGTATTCACATTTACATTAGGCTTTCCACATCTGTTTCAGATCCAATTTATGTCAACCGTAATTGAAAGCTGTTACCATCTGGGTTTTGGGTGGGCTACATGGAATGAGTTATTATGAAATAAGTAACTTCTAGTGTGAATTAAATATCATTTGAAGTCCTCTGGTGGGAGCTGAGGCGAGAAGCCAAACAGCCCCGACTTGCACAAAGTTTGAAATTGAGGAACCAAATTTTACTGGAAATAAAGAAAAACATCACCTTTGCTCTGGACAATAATGCCTTAAGGTATAGGACCTTCTATATGGCGATATTTGGTTATTTCACAGAAACTTCAAGTAAGCACCACATATCCGTAAGTCTTGTACTTCGCAAAATCTGTAATCTATTATTTTCGTTCTGTATCTGGTGCAAAATCTACCTCAACCCTAACAATTCTATATTTATAAGCAAGAAATTGCTAAACAAATAAAAGAGCTGGAACAGATGTTAACCTCTTCACTCTGGGGAAGCCAGATGTAAATTCACTGCAGGAGAACAAATTCAGTAACTGGACTGCCTAACAAATTTGATACCTAGTGATATGTGCAAGTTCTTTCTTTTTATACAATTGCTTGTTTACCTTTGAAATCTCCATATTGCAAAATAAAGGTATTTCTTGTGATATTCATGTGTCCTATTCAGAAAAGAAGAAGAAAAAAAAAAAAGTTAAATGTGAATTTTTGAGTGAAAATTTAGTGTAACATCCTTTGGCTTGGATGTTACATTAATAGGCACATCAGATACAGACAGATCAAGGGTTTGTTTTCATAATCCCATCCTGCTTTTGCAGAAGTTAATGGGACTTTTGCTACTGTCAACACTAAGAATCAGTTAGAGACTACAGGAGCAGTTGCCAAAGGCAAGAGCTTCAGAATATATGGGGAAAAGTAACCATGGAGATCTACAATACTGACTAACAGAGAACAGGATTTGACTTGGCACTGCCAGAGGTGCCTTCCAATCTGTGTTATTGGGTGTTTCAGTGACTGTTTACAGCTCATTACCAGAGAGATTCTGCTTTGAAGTACCTGCTGTATTAGTGATACCCTCTAAACTGAGTAAATCCAATTTTAGCCTTGGTATCTTTTTAATTTTCTGAAAAAATCATAGTTTCAGCACTAGGGAATAGTGAATGACATGAGCAGTGGGAAAGATATCTGCTCAACATATTTCTCTTTGTGGAAATATGGTGGAAGAGGTAGTTATGCATCTTAAGCTCAGAAATGGCCTATTATCTTCATACCACTCATGTTTTTGAGAATCTGACCCTTCTGTAGAGACTAATAAAGACAGCAGGACTTTTTGATTAAATAGCTGGCAAAAATACCAAACATTTAGGAACGGCATTGAAATGCCGGGGTTTCAACCCCAAGTCCCAAATTAAGGTTGACATCTGGGTGATTCCCACAGCCCTTCACAAAGGGGGGGTGAGTTTCCCTTTAGGCTTCCCTCCAGGGTGGAGCGGCCTGGCAGACAGACCCCCAGGGGTCCCGCAGTGAGTAACCCAAGGTCAGGTGTCCCACTGAGGGATAAAGCTGGGACCCCTGGCAGGAGGGGCAGTGTCTGTGTGTGAGGGGGATGCCCTGTGCAGAGTTCCCTGTTGGGGAAGGACCTCCCGCCTCCCTGGGACTGGGCTCCAGTCAGGTCTGGCTTTTGTAAACGCGGGCTGTGCAGAGATTCAGTGTGTGGCTTCCTTGGTCTGATGTGTTTGGCTTGTTGACTCGGGTGTCTCCCGTCCCTTCTATGGGAGACGGCATGGCACCATTTATCCCACCCATTGCTGGTCGTGCGGTGTCGTTGTTGGGGTCAGTGGGATTGATATTGATTAGGTATAACCTGACTGACTTGTTTGTCCCCCCAGCGCTCTACCCATGGACTGACCTTTTTGTACCAAATACAATTTGGTTATTGGTTCATCTTTATGCTGGCTGTGTCCTTTATGCTAGGCCTGATAACTGGCAAATCAGGCATCTGTGCAACATAACATTCAATGACCGTGCAAGTGTTAATTAATCACCAGAAACATCCATACTTTTCATCCCTGAAGAACCACCCTTTTCTGGAAGACAGAGCTGCAGTGATGTTTCATGTCACAACTTCATGACATCACTAGAAAATTTTGGCCTAGGAAGTGGCATCCGTGGCTGTAGCTCATTTCTGGTTTGTGGGAGCTCCGAGGTTCTTGTTTTGGTGTTTGTAAGTGTAGTCACTCCCCCGCAGCAGCCACCACTCGAGCTGTGGGTGTTTGTCTGCATGGAGTAGGTATTGTAGCCGTGGTGTATGCCATGTCCTTCAAACACAGCCATCCTCCCTCCAGCCTCGGGGCCAAGAAGGGAATTTTCCTTCACCTGTGGGTGTTGTATAACCGTTCCCTTCTTGGCCATAGGTGTATGTGCTATGCAGTTATTTTGGCTTCCACATGAATTATGGAAGAATGACAAATAGGAGAAACCTACTGAGAAAACAGGATGAAAGTATGATTAATGCGTTATTACATGGTGTTTAATGCCATGTTGTCAGAGGGCTAACATCCCACCTTCCTTTGTTTTTACATGTGCACAGAGTGAGAACTGGAGAAAGACGATAGCTGCTGCCTTGGCTGTAAGTGCCCCGTTCTTCACTCTTGCCCCCGTGCTTGTTGGGTTTATCATCCCCACTAAGACAGGGGAGAAGTGAGTTCAGACTCAGCAGACTTTTCTGTTGGTTAGAAATCATGGTACTGGTTGTTTGGATGTTGGAGTTAATATTTCTAACAAGGATAAACACAGGATGAAAGAAAATGGAGAGCAGCTGGCAGACACTCAGCAGACTCCTCCACCCTATCCCTTCAGAGAATATTTTCTTAGGCTTTGTAACTCGGTTCTCAGTAATGTTAAGTTCCATTTAAGATGGATGTAGAAATACGTAGTATATGTTTTTTGAAGTCAAAGCAAACATTGAAGAACAAATTGTGAAATTTCGTTTGGCAGAGGGAGGTTGCATCATTGGCTTTCCTCTCAGCCTCAGGAGGTTTCATAACATCTGAAGACATCATCATGAGTGTGAGAAAGTTGACATTTAAGAAAGAGTCTAAGAAAGGGGAAAAATTATTAACCATTAAATGCCAAGGATGTGAAGGGATTGTACCAGTGATCACAGGCTGCTTAAGGAAGTAATGATTATGCACAAGTTGAAATATGTATTATTATTATGTCCTGTAAAAAAGCATCCCCTATATGCTCCCCATATGCGCCTACATTTTGAGATTTCAGGAGTTTATGCTGCCTGGGGTAAACTGGTGTTTAAACTCCTGGTGTCCTTGGAGAAGGTAAGCAGAAGAGGGAAGACATAGATGACTTAGTGTGTGAAATAAAGATAATTTTCTTCCTGAATATCAAAGGTGCATTTATCACATTGAATTTCATCTGCCATTTTGTTGCTCCATGGTGTAATACCAAGAGATCCTTCTGCAGAACTTTAGAACTGGCTTCATTCTGACTCTCCCAGAGAGTTTTGTGTTGTCAGAGGTTGCTGTCATATCACAATTGATTCTTTTATCTAAATTGCTTATGAATTTGTTGAACAACAGAGATTTTGCTATCTTTCTCCTGTCATGAAAAATTACTTTATTCCCTAGGTGTGAATCCAATTTGCCAATGTTTGTGACATAAAATTGAATATTACATAGAACACATGTTTCTAGCTTTTCATTATGTAGGTATGTGTATGTATTTGTATGAGTGGTATTTATTTGTATTTGGTTTATACACAATGTGTACGTATGTATGTGTCTACGTGTGTGTGTGCTTGTATACTTATTTTAAAGAGAAGTATCTGAATTTTCTTGATTGGTAGTTTTATATTATGTTGCTCTTTGAATGAGCTGCAATATCTCTATTGTAAAGTCTATACATCCAAAAAATTATCTGCTAACGCTGATAACACATGAAAATAAAGACAGTATCACTTTATTTGGCCGTGAAAATGTATAATTCTGGATAATCACTGTAATGTGAAGTTTGTTTACCTTAGTTTGTGTGATGTTTGGCAGGGGGTTGGCATATTTTTGCCAGTGTTTTCTCTTTTATTGTCTTTAGAAAATTCACACAGTTTGTGAATTAGCTTCGAAGCAGACCTGGCTGAACCCAGTAACCAGCAGATCTTCCTCTCATGGTACTGCGGTATGTTTTGAAAAGGCTGTCTGACTGAGGTTAAATGCTTCAAAAACATTGCTTAAATTTATCTGTAATAAGAATTCAAGGGGAAAAAAATTGAATAGAATATTAATATGACTGACCTGAGCACCTGCTCCCCTTTAATGTAGACCCAAAGTCTTTTATGTGGATTTTTTCTCCTTTTTTTTTTTTTTTTTTTTTTTTTTTTATCATCAATAGAAGTTTTATTTGGGATGAGGAAAGAAAAACCAGGAAAACCACCCTCTTTTCCATGACTTCCAGTCATAAATCTCACACAAAAAATAAGGCATCCCTGCACACCTCAGACCTTCAGCAGATGTTCTGCAATCTGACAGTCTCAGACTCATGTTATTCTTGCCTGGCTTGTAGAAATAATTTTCCATTAATGAGATGAAAGGATCTGTTCAAGATAGTTCTTGTGAAACGCTGTGCTTGGATTGACAGTACACTTTATTATGATTTGACTAAAGTTCCAGTGTTTTCATATTTTGAACAGATGCTTTCGACTATGTTTTAGGTCTTTGCACTTCTAACGAAAAGTGAACTGAAAGATAACAGAAATCTTCTACATGAGTAACTCATTTAGCCAACACATTTCTCTGTTTCTAAAGGATGCCCTTTACCAAGCATTCTGTTTTCTAAAAATTTAAACAAAAGTCACTTTATCCACATGAATAACCTAATTGACTACACTGTGACTACTTACATACGCTGCATGAAGGCGTATGATTAAATTTAGTCAAGCCTAGGGAATGTAAATGGTGTCATGTATGGCCCTGTCCTTTTCATTCATTTACTCATTCGCCGCTGGCAGTGTTGTTCCCAGCTGGATCCCTCCAACTTGCAGAGGTTGGGACTCGTCACTTCTTCTGCAGAAGACCACTAGAGAAAACAAAATTGCTTCAGGATGTAGCCGGATGATTCATTCACTAGATGCTCTCTCCCTTCCGAGTAACGACTGAATCATAACAGATGCCAAGGGTGGAAAAGACTGCTCGTCATAAAAAGCTGTGTCTATTTTTAGTGCTGTCCTTATATCCTGGTTGATACTCCCTCTTCATCAGACTTTCTAAGGTATGTCACACCCTCAAACTGCATCAGTGGGGCTGCATGTAGAATTGGCGTTTTGCTGCTCATGTCAGCGGTTACAGAAAGGCAATCACTGATTCACAATAAAATTTATTTTAGCTGAAATGAGCTACCTTCTCAAGATTTGCATATGTATCTATAAATCCCTAAAATCAAGAGCGTATTTTCTGGGAGAGGATCGGTGTCCCCAGGAACACGACCCAGAGATAAGGGAATTGTTGTGGGGTTTTTCCTCCATGTTTTTCCCTGTTGTATCTAACCCTGATATACTGTTCCAGAGAGAACCGTACCCCCTTACGATATTTCTTATATCTAAGACATAGGGTATTTGAAAGTTTTTTTTGAAAGTTTTGGAATTTCATGTAATTCCCTCATTTACATTCTGTACGTTTCTTAATGCTGTGAGGCGTTGGGATGGTAATGAAAGTGAGAGGTAATGAAGTGCAAATTACTTCATGCTAATATAGGGATCGTTCAGCTGAGATAGTTGATGATTGAGCATTTGTAATGGTGCTAGTTGTTGGGTTTTTTTCCTAGCATAAGGATGTGCTAGCTAAGGTGTGACAAAGTGCAGTTTCAGCCCTTTTATTAACTGTAGTGTATAGATCAGTAAATAATAAAAAACAGTCTTCCTGCCTTATTTTAGGATTTCTCCAGTTCTGTTCATATATGTCTTTTGGGGATGAATAAAGCATATTGTTATTGGCTTTTAAGGTGCCCTGAATACTCCTCACCAGCTCAGCATCTTTGGGAGCTAACTACAGCGCATTCATACAGTGGAATGGCAACCTGCTATTAGTGTGTAAATTTTACACATACTTTTTATGACCTTTTTCTATTGTGGGAGAATTTGCTCTCAGAAGGAGTTGTTAGCTAGACACTGAGTGTGTACTTTTAAACCCTAAACTGAAGACCTTCCCCCAAGCCCCACCCCACCTCCCCTGCCCCGTCCCTCTAATTGATGTTTGTGCATTGTACAACCTGATTTTTTTAAACACCGGGTAGTGTAGCCTGTAAAATTTCCAACTAATCCTACTGGTACCACACGAGGCAAAGGGATAGTCTCAGTATCACAGGGTGGGGAGACAAGTTACGATCATTTGGGTAAACTTACTATCTGAAGCTTTTTATACAGTAATGAGCTGCAGATAACTATATTACCTATTTTTTTCTGTTGAAGAAAACTGTCTCCTCCACTTTCACTGCACTGTTTCTACTGTTTTCTTCAGTGACTGAATTGTTCCCATTTGCTGAGTAGGACAGAAGTGACCTGGCTTGTGGTTAATTTACTTCCTCATTTGTGTATTGGGATAATTAATGGTACAGTCTGTAATCCTGAGAATGGTACTGACTAATTTGTTGGGTGCTAATGACGTGTTCATTTAAATTGCCAGTTCAAGAGGTAGGGCCAAATCCTGATGCCGTGGCTGAGATTTTATTCTGCCCTGTAATTACTCTGTATCTCCACGAAGGCTTTTCATGAATAAAGGTGACATGAAAGCTGAAGACAGGTTGTCTGATTGCAAGGTAATACCTAGGAAGAGGGAGGAAAAACATCTGAGGCTTCCTTTCTATCCCAGTCCCACTGGGTCCTACCTTCTGCTCTGCATCTTCTTGCCTTCAGTGTTTCATACTGACCTCCCCAAACTCCTCATCTCTTCTTCCCTTACCATGGAAGAGGATCCAAAATAAAGGAATCCTCATGTTTTCCCCACACCTTCTCCTTTGTTTGCAATTGCACATTGATCTCTTGTTGCAAATATATTTTCCCCCACCCTGTGTGGCTCAGAATAAGACGGAGAGATAGGAGTGGAGCAGCAAAAGCCAACACGCACAACGTCACGAGTCACGTTGGAGTTGCTGACAGTGAACGTCCTGGCTTTTTTGGCTTGCTTCACAACGGGGCGGGGAGAGGTTTATGAAATTGTGAATCCCATGGAGACTTTTACAAAAATGAATGTCTGCTTTTGCATTTAGGTTTCCCTTTAAAAGAGAAAAAAAAAAAAAAATCCGACTGTAGAGGTTATAAAATAGGCTAAGCTTTATTTACCTAAGAGACAAGGAATTTTATTGCTTGCAAAGTTATTTATGACATAAGTGAAGACAAACAGAAGGATGAAAGGAAAGATAACATTTGTTGTGAGTACCCAAGGGAATGCGTTCACAAACAGGGAGTTCAGTAAGTGCCAAGCTGATTATTTTCCTCATTCCCCCTCCTCTGCAGAAGTGGAGTTAGAGGGTCATTAGCATATAAAAGTACGGCCAGCATGTGCTACACTCTATTTTTGTCCATCATCTGAGAAAATAAATGACAACTGACAGTATCAATTAAATATTTTGGACGAGTTGCACAGCTTTAATGATGAGCTCATGATAGGATAAAACTCTGGATTCTCTTCTCACAGTTGCGTGCCTTGAACTTGTACAAGAACATGGTCTTGCTGGGCTGGGACAGGGCAGAGGCTTGCTGGGAACATGGAGGTCAAAAAAAAGAACCAGAGTGCAATTGCTGACACTGCATGAGATTAGTTTATTGGAAAGCAATGAGCTAAATAGCATTTTAGATTTTTTTGTAGATCTAAAATGTAATTCAGGGCATAGCTGTTGATTTTTTTTTTTTTTTCTTTGTCCTTTCTTTGTGGCCTGAGTTTTTCTTTAGTTTAATCTTCCAGGTTTCAAGCTTTTCTCGCCAAACTAGGTGGTTAGAAACTTGCTACAGACAAAACCCCAAGGCTCCCATGGGGGTCATGTGGCCTCACTCCAGGGATTGGAACTTTTGTGGAAGTTACACAATACGTGTCCACGGGCACCTCTTGCTTGAGAAAGAGAAATAACTTCCCAGCAGGAGCCCCTGGGGCTGGGTTAACTCTACAGGCCTCTCCACCATCACGGGAGGTGAAGACTTGTCTGATGCAGCCTGTGGATCCTCTTCATCCCTTTAGTCTCTTTCCTACCTTCCCTCATCGAATGCCGCTTTCACGGGTGGGAAGGTCAGACCCAATCTCACAACTGGGGATTGAGAACAGATGACAATGCATTCCTTAAACTAAGAGAGGTTTTGGAAATAATCCTGACTTTGAAAGCAAAATGTCTGCTGCCTAAAATACTGAGGGAAGCTTAAAAATGGACAGGGGAAGGACTGAGAAAACAGTGATGTGCCATGTTGCCTTTTTTCACCACGCAGTGGTGCAACATGAGGGTCTGAGTGGCATTTCAAGGAAAGGTGAACTTGTCGCACAACCCCAGGTAATGAGTGGTAGATGGGGCAAAAGTCTTCTTACTGGAAGTTGAGCTTTTCATCGGTAGGAAGACTTCTCTCAGAAATAATTTGGGCCTCATCTGAAAGAGGTAGCTGGTGGATGACCCCGCTGTGGGCAGCTACAGTGGCATTGTCCCCAGGTGTTTGTAAATCATCTCGCCGAAGGATGCTGATGACCCGTCAAGCCAAATTGGAATGAAGATTGACAGAAATCTGTATACTAATTAAAACTCAGTTGCTGCTGCCGAGGGCTCCAGACGAAGCTGCCAGATGTATCGCCTCCCAGCGCAGAGCTCCTCAGCTATTTTATGCATCTCTCTTGCGCGGGGCCAGATTTAAGGGCAGTTGAAAGAGAAAGCTGTCCTAGGTGGCCATAGGTTAGAGAAGGCAAAAAAAGTAAATATTTTTTCTACTTGCCACTACCTTCTGATACAATCAACAACAGTGAGGCATATAATTCCTTTTGTATTTTATTGGGAAATGAAGTTAACAGCAAACAGTGACAACATGTAATTTAAGAAAGTAAGATAAAACCAGTTCAGCTCCTTTTATTTCTCAGTGCCTTCTCAACCTCTTTCTTTCTATTCTTCCACCTGGCTATTGCTGTGTATTTCTCCTGAGCAGCACAACTTCATTGCTACCTGTGCAGAAATTCACACTTTCCTTCTGTTCACAGAATCGTCTAGGTTGGAAAGGACCTTGCAGCTCCTCCAGCCCAACCATGACCCTCCCCCTGACCGTTCCCAACTCCCCCAGATCCCTCAGCGCTGGCTCAGCCCGACTCTTCAACCCCTCCAGGGATCCCGGGGACTCTACCACCTCCCTCGGCAGCTGTTAGTGGTTCCTGTGTGTGAGACCTAAAATAATCAGAATTGCCAACTTACGCCATTCAAAAGAAATGACAAGGAAAAGAATTTCTGAGAAAGCATAAGTTTGACGTTGATATGAATGTCAGGTTTTTGATGTCAGAGTTACGTCCAGTTGTGTCTTCAAACCTTCCTAAACGATGTATTAGCCATTTACTTTTTTTTTTTTAAAAAAAATGGGGGTACTCCTGTTATCGATGGACTTGAGGCACAAGGACTTTAAAGCTCAGGTATGGCCGAAACCAAAAAGCAAAACTCAGAATGGGGTTCTATGCTCTGGTAACAACATAGCAACTGAAATGAAAACTTTCATATTTTACTTTTCAAGTTAGGGGGGTTTTGTGCCGTTGTTTTGGCTTGTTTGTTTATTTATTTACTTATAGTACAGTATGGATAATATTATTCATATAATATTGTGTTTTCTTCCTCACATCATTAGCTCTAAGACAAAAAAAACCACCCCTGCCTTCCAGCTTTGAAATCATTTCTTCTGCTGTAAGGTGTTTAAGCAACCCTCTGCAGCAGCCCGCAGCCTGGCCGTGTCTGCAGCGCTGACACGTTTGCCTGGCAGAGCGCTGAGAGTTACAGCAACTCAGTATTTCTGATTTCTCCTCCAGGCGGTGGAATGAGCCTGAGACGTATCGCTTGGTAAGTCAGTCAGTCCACTGTGGATCTCTGAAGGCTCCGAGGGCGGGTTAGTGAATTCATCACCTGGTGCTCGACGCGGGTTTAGTCGCAGCAGAGTGACTACGGTGCCCTGTCGCAATCAGGGTTACTTTGCCATGCTGCTTGTTCTTAAAATAAAAATAAATAAACAAATAACGTGGCCTACAAAAGGGGAGATTTTTGCTTCATGAAAATGATGCTGTCGGGGTTTTTTTCGGTGGTGCTGGTCTGAGCCCCTCTTCCCTTTCCCACTGGTGTTTCTGAGTTCAGTCTTGCGTGCTGTCAAGACAGCTGCTAAAAAACAACTGCTCTCGATCATCCAGGCAGTGGAGGGATATAGCAGGGCTGGCTGAGATGACTCAGAAATAACAAAAAAAAAAAAAAGGCGGGGCGGGGGGGAAGGCGGGGGAAACCAGGCATTGGTTTGCAAAACCATGACTCAGCTTCTGTTAAGTAAGCCCTCTGTTCAAGCACGTCTCCTCAACTCATTACACAGCACGTTTAACGGGGAATTTTGCGTTTCTTTCCTGGCTTGTCCGCTCTGTTTTCCTGTTTACAGTAGGCTAGGAACAAAACTTGTCGGAATAGCGTGAGAGCTGGACCCCTGTCAGAGCAGGTTTTGCAGGACTTGGCTTTAGAGCTGTCCCAGCATTGTCCCAGGCTTGAACAATAACCATGATAATTTCATTCAAGCTGCAGTTGTATGTTCTGGCATGCATACACCAGCTGTCTTCCTTCAAATCATTTTTCCAAGCCCGAATGCTTCATAAATCAAAAATAGGCATGTGTCATTTACAAGGCCTTTCATTTTTAATGCATTTTTTTTCCCCAATGTATTATTTCCTTATTTCTAAATTTAACCTAACAAAATTACATATTTAATAACTGGCTTTTTAAAGCTTTTCAAACATATGGATTGAATGTGTATGAAAAAAACAGAAGTGAGAAAACTGATGCGTTTCATGTGCAGGTTTTTGTTGACATTTATGGCACAAAACTTACCAATTATACGATGTACCCTTGGAGAGTAAAGATATATATATATAAAAAAATAAAGGTATGTCTGCATCTGTTGAGTTTACCTCCAAAATCACCTTTCATTCCCTTTATACATACCAAAGAATTTGAAATATTTAATACCTATAAGAAAGTCTGCAACAATAGACTAGTCTGTAAATTCCATTTTCAATGTCTATCCAAATGACATGTACGTGTACGAAAACAGGAAACTCAGAAATTTCACATGCAGTCATGTACCTTGAACTTTGAAGCCTATGCTCTACCAGATTAGCGTCAAAGGACACTTAAAAAATGTAGCTCTATAAAACAAAGTGTAAAATAAAGTGTAAACCAATTTTTTTTGTAAGGAAAGGAGTTTTAGTTTTCAGCCACCCGAGGTTTGTTTATTATCATTATTAATAGGGGGAAGAAGGAAGAGCATGTGATATATGAAAAATTGCTGATATCTTGATTCTTTGTAAGACATTTTTTAATCTCAAAATTAAATCTGTCTTAGATCTTTTTTTTTTTTTTTTTTTCCTGTCAAGTTATTTGATGTAGTCTTCTAGACTGGAATAGCTGGAATGTGTTGCTGATTATAGCAATTGCCTAGTCTTCCTTTACTTAAAAAGAAGCACATGAACTTGAAAAACCATAATGAAGGAAATCATTTGGGTAGCTCTCCCTGGCAAAGAATCCCTTCCCTTCTCTTTACAGAAAGTGCTGCTTGTGTTTTTTTATGATTCATTCGCATGAAACCTCATTCAAATCCAAAATTATCTGAGGCTTCACTTAACACTTTATGGTCACACTGCAAGATGTGGGACATGGAAAAATATGTGAAATATATTGCTATTTAAGGCTTGCTCAGCTTTGAAAGTCTGAAGACTCTACTGAGATCATAGTGGAAAAAGTATATGAAAGTGGGGAACTGGTCTTCAAAACACTTAACATGTTATTACAAAGACTGTAAAATGACATCACTGAGATGGTTTTCAAATACTGAATCTCCTCCATACTAAGGCTTTTATGGCATAAGAATTACACCGGATTCACAAAAAAAAAATAAAATATGTACGCTTAAATGTTTGTACTTAGTAAAAATGATCAAGGCAAAACTTCTGGCAGATGGTTGACCTGGCATATAGCTGCAGCAGCCAGATTAGATAGTGGCACTGAAACTATATCTGGCCATTAGGATTGCTTATAAATCCACTCGTCAAAGACACAGGTCACCAGCAGCAAATTCAGAGAGCAAATCAGAGATTTAGCTTTCTATCCCATACTTATTTGTGCATATTTATTAGCTCCACTGCCCACTGAATATTCTCTGTAATACATAAAGGCTTTCTTAAGTAAATATTTTTGTCGAAAAACAGGTCTCCAATGATCAGCATAAACACTGTATTGACCCTAAGAATGTATGAAAGGCAAAGATTGGCCCCAATCTGGTTATATTAAATGGAAGACTACAGCTATAGTTTGTATTAGGTCAAAAATGTGAGGTTATATTGGGTTATAAGGGTTAACCATCGTTAGCCTTTCCTTGTGCAGTCCTTAAGAGGCATTAGCATAGTCACCTCATGCTTGGAAATGTCTGTCTCTCTCAGTCATGGCTAATACGTACTGTGTTCATGGCTCTGACGAGAAAGGCAGCAAAATGTTGTATTGCAAACATAACGTAATTGTAAACTGTATGACTTAGTTGTCATAATTTGGTCTATGGCCACTGCTTTAGGTAACTTGTCCGATAATCGTGGTACTTTGAGGGATTAAGTTTCATAAACACGGGCTGTACAGGACACTTGGTTCCCTTCCTTTGGCAGCCTCTTGTTAAGCAGAGTGTCCTCCTGTGCACAGCACTGTCAGAGGGATGCTAGTAAATGGGATTTCAGATAATGGTTCTTCAAAGTGGCAATCCTCCGTGCTGCCTATGGCTTAGCTGCATTAAACAACATACTTTTCTTTATCCAAATGCTCCGCGGGGAGTGGTGGACTCCTCTGCTGTCCTTCCGGAGTGACAGGACAAATAACTCATCGGTGAGAGCACCGGTTGCTTTAGAGAGCAGTGGAAATTAGAGCAGTGTCTATTAGTGGGCATCAGAAAACTCAGTGCAGCCTGGCTGGCAAGACTTTCATCTTTCTGAAACACACGGTGACGTAAAGCAAAAATCTGCAATATCTGGTATGTTTTTTCAGTAATTTAGTTTGTTTTGCTATAAAAAACCAAACCCTCTTAATACTACCTTATACGTTACTAATGAATTATAGCAGTTCCTCTGGACGTGGCAGGAGGCGTGCAAAATGAATCCGTGTGCCCAATGACATCATGGGCGTGCTGTCAGCCTGGGAGGTGCCAGACGTGCCATCATAAGTGTAGAGCAGTTGTGAGTGCACTGGGTGCACTGTGCTGGATCCGTGAAGCTGGCAAGTCCAGTGGAGCATTCTGCCGTTTTGGTTGCAGAATTCTCAGGTTTTGGCCAAAGAAATCATGAAGTGAAACACAAGAATGCACTCAGTAAGTTTGCCTTTAGTAAGATGCACATGCTAGACTGTGTGTCTTAATTTTGCAGTATGCCTACCCTGTAGGATGCTGCATTCCTTTCAGTTCAGAAATAATATTTTAGATTCCATTACCTTCATTCATACACATCTTTAAGCTGTTTCTGCTTTGCCATTCTATGGAGGTGATATTTTGAAGGCTGATGCCACATTTCTGGTAATTGTGATTTGAGAGAGAAGTCTCCTCTTAGAACCTTTCCTTAAAAAAAAAAAAAAAAAGTTTTCGAAATACCTGATTGATGAACAGAAATAAATGTATGTCAATTTTCCTATAAATAAAACAACTTCCTGAAATAACATATCTGATTAAAAACCAGGGTATTTATACTTCTCTGTGCCCTGCGCACTAGCTTACGGGTTGAAAGTCACCAGCAGAATGTCATCATTGACAGACTCTGCATCTGGATCTTTGATTTATTTGACAGACACGCAATGTCCAAAATATCTAGGCGTATCGCCAGCGACTGTTTAGGTGTTGGTGCAGGGGAACACACGATGTTCTTCATAGATCAGTGTCCAGCCGTTACCCCAGAACCGACTTCTTCTGGTTGTCTTAGTTTGTGTTGATCCTGTGGGGTTTGAGCGAAGCACTTCTCTATCAGTTTTCTTCCACGGAAGTAAATGTGATTGGAAAAGCTGAAAATTTCTTTTTCTGCAGGTTTAGTAATGTAGTAGTCATGAGTCAGAACTAGAAGAAAATTGAGTTAAAGAGCCAAAAGTAAATCAAGTCGGTGAACTACAAGGAAGTCAACAGAATGGATGAAATTTTAGCTTTTTAACTGAGTAAGCAAAGTCAGTGACCTACAAATTCTACTTCTGGTGATCATTTTTGCCTTTTCTGTGTTTGTGTGTTCATGTAATATGAGGGGGGAAAAAAAAGCTGTCTAAATGCACCATCATGTAGAAGCAAAATGTGCATTCGTACAAGTAATTGTGCAGAACTGGGCTTGTCATAATCCATATAAGCACACAAGACGTGAAAAAGCTGAGCCTATTATTTTTGTTTCTTTAATAAGACCAGTTGCTTACATGCTATTTATTTAAATAATTGCAGCCCTCTTCATCCCCCACCCTTGCTTTCTCCTTTTGGAGAGAAAGAACTCCTAGAAATAACTAGTGTCAGCTGTGAATTCTGCAGGAGAAGCCAAGAGTATAAAGCCCATGCAAGTGTGGACAGATCTGACCCTCCCTGGGAACGTGGTGACACTGTCCCTTTCGCCCACCCCGGACGGGGTGAGCGGGCTGTTGTCAGCAGCACCTTTTACAGAAGTTACACGGGGAGCCAAGGGACGGATTTTCTCTGCAGCTGCTCCCAAGAGTCAGCCGGCGCTCGCTGCGGATGAGGGTGCACTTTGGCGATCCCTGCTTCGAGGGGATGTTGTTTGGAGCCTGCTGACCAGACAGGCTGTTCCCGTGGCACCCCTGCTAACGCGGGTGTAGGATGTTCTGTGCTAGCCCACGGCTTGCGCGCGGCCGTTAGCATCACCCCTGGAGCGGCCGCCCCATTTCCAACGCCTTGTTTGATGCCACTGCGTTGTGTTCAACATTGCTGAGTGACGTGGGAATAAACTGAAAGCAAATACGCAGCACCTACTGCCTTGGGGAAAATTCAGTAGGTGGCACCGTGACGAGGTTCCTTGCTGCGTCGCACCGGCTACATCCATGACACACACTGCTGCCACTGACAAATCCCAGTAGTTTTCATTTTTCAACAAGCTACGTGGCTCTTAGGTTTTTTTCACTCCTCGTCTTTTTGCAACAATGCTAGCCCCAGTGCTTCTTGGGGGGCTGGGTTAAAATTTACGAATGTGAAACTTTTTTAAAGGTCACCAGAGTGTTTGCTCCTGTCAACAACTTGCTTTGCACAAGGGCTGGAGAAAAGCGTTTGGTTCAGTTCCTGGGTATGATTCAGAGCACCCTTGAATAATCCTGTAACAGTGCTTTGAAACCCCTTATTAAAACTGTCACCATGTTTAGAAAGATCTATGGGCTGCAGAAACAGAACATCTTCTTATAAGGTCGGAAGATACAACAGCGCATCCAAGTCCAAAATGTCCTGGTCTGAACTCACAAGATCTCTGTTTTGTATAACCAGTCAACAGGCTTCTGGATCGCATAAATCAAAGCGTTCCTCACCCGCCGCCCGCTCAGCCCGCGTGTGCCTGCGTTTGGGGCGCGTGCACACGTTATCGCCGCAGACCCACACAGGTGGTGGAGGTGATGCGGGTTGACGGAGGATTTTTCTCCACCGGCAGTTCCTGGAGGGCTCCCACTGCCTTTAGGAAGGGACTTCCCTGTTGCAATGCACTTCTAAACTGCAGACTGCACTATTGAGCTAAAGATATCCGTGCGTTCGCCGGGGGATTTTCTCTCGGTGGCTGCCTGGATGCTCTGGGTAGAGAGGTCAGTCGCCAGTGGTGAGACCTGGGCTTCTCCCTGCGCTGCTCTCCGCTTGTAACGACAGCAACTTTTCTTCTCCCCCTTCAGATCTGCTCACTGGGAGCCAAGGAGAGAGAAACGACTTGTTGGAGTATTTTGTATTTATCAACCAGTTGCCAAGAGAGTAAGGCTCAGCACAGCGGAGCTTGCCTTTTGCAGCAGCAAATAAATGGAAGCAATGTGCTGCTTGTACTCTGTTTCAACCCTAAGCGCGCTCTCAAGTGTATTTTTTCTTGCTTCTTCTGGTAGTGCCAGAAGCCTAGTTACTATTAGGGCACACAAAATCATGGAAGAGTACCAAATATATGCCAAAGAAACGAATGTATTTTAAAATTGCTTTCTAATTGCATATGGTAAGCAAAAAGGATCAGCACGAGGGTAGGGTAATACAGCCTTCATTAGAACAGAATTTCCATATGTTAGCTACATGAAAATGATGTTTATAAGGCATTTAAAGCTTAATTTTGGTGTGGTGTTTGGGATTTTTTTTTTTTTTTTTTTTGGTTGGAGGGGTAATTGTGAAACAGTAGTAGGATGTATTATCTCAGAGGTAAAAAAGATACAAGTTCACTGCGGTGCACTCCCATATTAGTCGTTCCTGTGAATGCTTTTAAGCTGTGATAAAATCACTTTCAAGGTAAGCCAATTTGCGCTCATTGTGAGATACTTCACGGTAATGGTGCTGAAACACCTTAAAATAGTTCCCGTATTGGAACTGCCTATTTACTAGGTCATACCATGAATAAAAGCCAAGTTTTACAGTAGGAACTCGCAAGCCTTCTATTTATTCACTACTCCTGGTGGGGTTTTTTTCAATAAAAAGATGGTTTGGGGGAGAAAATGTGTTGTGGCTTCTCAAGTGCATTCTGGGAAGGCATTGCAGGTCAAAAAGGTGGATGAAAGGCATTTTCTTTGAGGAAATCCAGCTTTATAGAAGGGCTTTATAGGATATAAGAGCAAATACAAGCACGAAAAGAAGTATGTTTTGAAACGTTAAAAAGTTTCAATAAAATACAGGCAAGGGAAGACAGTGAAGGGATTAAGAGAAGACTGTCACCGGCTCTGAGTTACTTTGAATTATAAGGGAAAAAGGAGGGACAAATTGGAAAGAAAAATAAGCACAGACTCGTGGTTGGAGAGTTAATTTATACTACATGGTTCTACTTCTGCATAGGCCAGGTATTGTTTTCTTCATTTGTTTTGTTGGGAAGGATAGCTTTATGTGGCACAACTGATGAATCGCTTTATTGCTTTAGAGGTGCGCAACTCTGTCACAATAAATGGTGTTTGATGCACTAAAAAAATAATGGGCAGCAGTAAAACTGTCTTTCCTGTCTTAGCCTGTTAAAAGATAGGTAAGAGGACCGTTTAGTTTAATTTATGGGAGATAATTAAATAGCCGTAAAACCCTGACGCAGGTTTCTCTTTGTTTATACCACGTATTTAATACTGAAATAATTTTTGAAATTGGAGCTGAAGATGTTACGGTGATCTATTCTCTTAGCAACTCTAACCAGGAAAAATGGGCTGCTCGCAGAAGAAACGGACCAGTGTTGACAGACTTCAGCTGATTTAGGGGAGGCTCCCAAACAAGGGTATAAATAATAAAAAAGTCATTTGTTAATCAGAAGTCATTCCCCAGGGATTGTTCCACACCTTTTACAGAGCTACCAAACCACAGAGGGGTTTATTAAATTCTGTTTCTTAGCTGATGGGCAACTGTGGCAGATTTGACTTGAATGTTGCTATGATCATCTCTAGCGGGAAGTTTCATTTTGATTCTAGGCAGTGCAATGACAACAAGGCCTTGCTTAGATCTGGGCAATTAGAATAATTTTCAGATAGAAGTAAGTAATATTAGATTTTGTAGTATTTTCTCCCCTCCTCCTATGTTCCCTCTGTGTATCCAGCTGTGAACAAAAGTATATCTCCTTTGAGAAAGACTGAACAGCGTTGCACTCGTCAGTTAATTTTAGAAATAACTTCATTTTAGAAATAATTTTATTAAACCAGTAAACAGCTAATGGCTCCTGGCCTCCCCATCCCCAAGCATTTTGTGGAGAGTTGGCGAGTCAAAGGCGTGCGAGACTCGAGGGGGGAGGCGAGGGTCCCTCGGCAGGGATGCATGGAAGCAATGGGGACCACCGTGCTCTTGGTTGTTCCCTCCAGTGTCCCCAGCTGGAAACTCTGCAGGGAGCTGCTCGTGGTAGACAGAATGCACCATCTTAGAGAGATTTTGTTTTTTCTTGTAGAAGACACCAGACTCTGCTGCTGGAGCGGCAGAGAATGCACGCATAGTGCCAGGCTTTGCACTTTGGTGTTAGTTTCTGAATGTGCTTTGTTTTTTTTGTGTATTGTTTTTATTTTGTTTTTTTTTTTAATTGTATCTTCCTACCCCCCCCCCCCCCAAAAAAAAAAAAAATCTCCTAAACAACTCAATTTTTATGTTCTATTTAAAGCTCTCGCCTTCTCTGTTCTAGGTCACTGTCTTTCATCCAAATACGACAAACATTTATCATAGCAAGGTGCCTGAAGCAAACTCAAAATGCAGCGTCCTTCTGAACTTTGAATCCTCCCCGTTTTGATCTGGGTTAGACGAGAGGTACACCATTCCACTCTGATTTCGTAGCAGCACCTGGCCTCCACTCAGAAGCTACCGCTCTGTCCTAATGTCCACTAGGTCAGGAGATAGGGAGATCCAGCTCTAAAAATAGCATGCTGTAGCTAGGTGGGGGAGTTCCAGCAGTGAATGATTGCTGGAAGAAGAAACAGGTTAATTCTCTCCTATTTCCAGGAGACGGTCTGGAGGGCAGGTCGAACACGCCTGACAATCTGCCTTTGCAAGTGGCTTTCACTAAAAAAACAGTATCTAGGAGCTGAAATCCACAGTGACGGGCATGCAAGTGCAATTCCTGGCACATCCTCAACTCTCTGACGGGAGGGGGGGGGGGGCATCCCCTCAAAAATTCATGACACGTGGGAAGTGTGGACTCCACGTCCAGTTGTCCTCCTGCAACACAAAAATCCACGCTGGGCCTTTATTTGACTGTCTGTAGAGTTGCCCATGGCTGTTTACCTCGAGTCACAGGAGTTGGTTAAAATCAGCAGGATTCACCCAGAGCAAAGACATTTTTCCATGGAAAGCTGTTGTTGGGTGGATGTTCAACTTCATGTGCAGGTTCTGGAGACCCTCCTTCAAGCTCTGCAGCTGGGCTTGGTGCTCATGGCCGTGCTGTGGAAAGCTAAGGTGCCTGGAGTTTATGGCAAGTGAGCAGTTCACTTCTGTAAAACACGAAAAGGGTTAAATCTAGAAGGGGGTTAAAAAGCACTAGATACACGTTTTAGCTGGGTTAATTTCCAGAAAACGTGTTGGATCAATTTTGCGACCATCGCCTTGCATCTCTCAGAAGCTCAAGGGCTCAAGCGTTGTTAACTTGCTGCCCTTCTGTACGGTTTTATGGACAGCTGATATGGAAGAGCCGTTAGATTTACATCCTGGTGTAGCACCGACTTGTACACGTGCGTAAGTATTTTAATATTCAGAAATAAAAAATCATTTGCACTAAAGGAAATCAGATCTCAAATAATAAAACTGTGGTAATTCCCAACTTTATAATAACACTGGTGATAAACCTAAGCTTAAATTAATTAAGTAGAGGTGCTGGTCTAGAAAACGTGAGGTTTCAAGAAAATGCTGCGCTGTTCTACAAAAGGTGAGGTGTCAAGAAAACGTTGCACTGAATTGCTGGGAGTGGGTGGACCTTAAAAGATGCTGATGTTAATTTAAATTCTAACACTGCCACATAGCACCAGGAACTTGGTCACCAAGAAGGGTTAGGCTGGTATTTGAGAAAAATACTCCATTGTCACTGCTATGAAGGAGCTCCAAGTGGATGAGTGAAATGAGAAACCACCAGTAGTGCTAGGGCCAAAAGTGGACCTCTAGATGAACCTCACGACTAAACGTTACACATTATTATTGTCTGTTATTAGTGAAATCTGTATTACCATTAGTGATAATTATTAGTGTCTGATCATTAATGACATGTGTATGCTTATTAGTCAAAGATGTAGTTTAGACACAATATAATCAGTAGTGAGGACGAAATGCTGAATGTATCCCAACTTTCCTTGCCCAGCCTCGTTCAAGGCCGAGAATCCAAGAGTTTGGCCTTGTTAGACCCTCCCTTAGTTCTCCCCCGTGAGCTCTGGCCAGACTTTGGGTGGAATCCTACAGGAAAATAAAACCAGATGTTTCCATGCAAAACCAAGGTGCCAGTTCTTCTGGCTCGCTGATTTTTGGGTATGTAAGGCTGGACCCACTTGTAGCGACTTTGGAAGCCTCACCTACGGGTGGACACACCACAGAGGATTTCCCACATGCCTGGAAAGGTTCTCCAAATCCTCGCTGCAACAGGAGCTCCCCAGTGACTGCAGATTTGGATGTCGGTAACATATGAAAATGGGAATGTATCTTCCTTAAACACTATTCTCCCCATCCTGTAGTAGTTAGGTACATTAGCCTGTTTAAGTGCATGTACTAAGTGTACTATCCTGTATTTTTCTTACTGCTTATTTTCTGTAGGATTAGTCATATCCTTTAATTATTAACAGTAAAATCAGCCTACTCTGGTGTCCAAGTGAACTGGCATCCTTGACCAGCAGAACACCTTTTTTTATGTTTCTTACTGGTTTGAACCAGAACTTGGGCAAAAATTATTAACAGCATCATTAATAGGGGAGGGAAAAACAGCCTAAGTTTGTCGGGATTCTCCATCATTAACAAACTCAGAATTTTCAGCTCCGCACAGTATGCTGCTGTGGGATGCTGGAAGGGGACTGTGGCAATACAGGGTTGTAGACTTCTACAAAGTTTTTTTCCCCTATTTTGAGACAAGTAGTCCACGTGTTGCTGTAGTACATTCCCCGTTACACAATCCTCACAGACATGCTTTGCATATTCAGGTCATGCATAAGAAAGTTATGAAATTTAAGGCTTTGTTTGGTTTTTTTTTTTACAAAAGTTTATTTTCCACAAGGAAGAGCAATAGGAAAAATTAAACTGTTTTCCACATATTGTTTTCTTGAAACAGAGTCTACAAGGACATATTCAGCACCAAAACTAAAAACAAAAAAAAAGTACAAACAGCCATAGAATATAATCTATAAAGCAAACATTTAATATTGCACTTTGTTTCTCTAATGTTTGGATTTTACTTACTTTTTCCTAATTCAGATCAGAATTATCTATCAAATACTGGGCTACAGCTGCAAACCTCATGTTTTATAACGCTGAGAATTGACCAATACTTGTGGAAGAAGAATAATGCCTCTGAACAACTGACAACGCAATTTAAATTCTAAGTCTTTTATTTGATAAGGATATAGAATTTTACCTTAATCACGAAAGCTGTGATGCCACATCAATTATTACAATATTGGTCAATCCTGCTTCATATGCAATTTTCCATTATATTGTGATAAGTACTTTAATGCTATGTATACCAGCCATTGTTCCCTAGTCTGTTAAAGTAACAAAACAGGAAAAAAAAGTAAAACCACCAAATGCCCTTTTATGCCAACGATCCCATCAGCTTTTAAAATTGTTTGGTTGGAGAGGGTAGAGGGAAGGGACATTCACAAAATTGGCCTAATAACGTAAGACATCACCCACTTTCCTTGCCATCCAATATTCTTGCCAAAAGCCCAAGTCTTTTAACTGAATCACTTAAAACGCGACTCATATTTTATCACCCTGTCGTCGCTTTTGAAACATGAATTACCGTTCATGTTCTCGTGAAGGCCACTTATGGAAAAGCCTACTTCTGTCGCATTTATGAAGCCTTAAAAACAAGGCAGAAGGAGCACCACGCAGGCAGGCCAGCCTCCCCTCTCCTGCTCCCTTCCGAGCTGTTTTATTGCACAAGGAGATCAATACTCGATGGATTACATCGTGATTTAAGTCCCAACACCAGAAGCATGTTCCCTTTTGCCAACGGCCTGTGTTACATAGTTTCTGAAAAAGGAAAAGTTGACTTTTGTGGTTAATCTCTAGCGTGCAAGTGCTGGTATTTCATCTAGTGGCTCCACTGCACTCCTCTTCCCTGGGGCACCCTCAAGGGCGAGCACTGTTTCCACAACGTTTCTTGCGTTCTGAATGAGGACAGGGTGGAATCCACCCTTCCGTTTGTTTTAAAGCTCTTAGAGAGTACCACGGAAGATGCAACTGTGGAAGCAACTCTAGCTAACCAGTATCCAAGTATGGCTGGTAACACTAATCTTGCCCAGTTTAATTATACTTCTAGTCTTGCTATTTTTTACAGTATCATAAACCCTGAAGATAATACAAAGTGCACAAACTGAGCTCTTAGCATAGTCCAAGCTTTTCCTGCAGTTTGAAATATACTTTCAACTAGAGACTCATTACATATAGAATTTTTGGTGATTAGGTAACTATATATAAAAATAAATTTGCTTTCCCTTCCCATCCCTACTACTTGAGATACCAATCTATGAAACCTCGACAGTGTATGACTATTTCCTTTCAAAATTCTTTTGAGGTTTGGCTGGTGTCTGCTGGTGCTGCTGTTATTTGTGCCTTGGTTTGTTTTTTGTTTTTTAAAGCTTCACAACTTAAAACATCTTTTTTTTGGTGACATAGAAAAAGAAACGTGAACGAGGGTGCATTTTGTAACTTTTGTGTATGTCCCTATTCTAGATCCCCCTCTCAAAGAACAAAAACAAAACACAAACACAAAAATCAAAAAAAAAGAAGTAACTCAACAGTGCAACGTAACAAAACAAATAGCATTCCAACAGTTTGGCAAGTGATGAGTTCACCTGAGATTAAGTGATTTTTAGGCAGTCTGTAACAAAATGCTGCTTTGCGAGAATAGTAGAAAGGCAACAAATTCTTAAAGAAAATCAAGAAGTTATACAATCTTGATGGAAGTCTATTAAGTTTTTTTTCTACAAACTCTGCAACCCCCCCCCCTTATCCCCATGTCTGTTGCTTATCTACTACAGTAGGCTGCAAAACATACAGCAAGAAGGATTGGCTTGAAGGCATTTGATGTTCGTAAATAAATCCACAATAGGATCCAAGCTGAAGAGGTGATACATGATCAGCCTACTAGGACAATTCTGAGCATGTGCATATGCAGGTAAAGTCCAGGCTACATTAAATAAAAAAAAAAAAAAGGAAAAAGTCAGTGCATTTGTCAAAGTCTGTTGCTCTTGGTGATTTTTTTTTTTTGCCAAAGCTTTCCTTTGCTCCTTATTGTGCGGACCACAAACAAATTAAGAGGAGGGGTAACAACAGTCCAGCATAAAGGAGAAAAAAGCTGTAGTGACACTGAACCGCACAACGTAAGCAATGAGCATGTGCACATGTGCAAATTTCCAAATCATAAGAGGAAGACTTCCCTCTCTTACAATGTGGTTTGAGTGTTTTTGACACACATGACTGTAGGTTAGTAAGGCTGCTCCTAGTATGTGCCAGTATTTAAGGGGGTGTGGGGTAGGGTGGGGAAAGAGAGAAAAAAATAAAGAGCTCAGGTCTTCAAGCATGTGGAGCAGTCCTACAATGTTACTGTAGGCTTCAAAGCACGATCACAGGTTGTTTTCATGTATTCACCATACAGGCAAGAGCAAAACCACTTCCTTTGAAAGCATGTCTCCACAATGACACCCTGACCTTCAACACGGCAGGTACGACTCAAAACCCAAGTGAAGTCAACTCTGCAGGATAGATTCCTTCAACGAGAGGGGCAAGATGGTCTGTCATCTGTGGGTCGATCTGGGTTTGGATCAATCTAACCAAAAGAGGAAAAAAAACAAACCACAAACAAGGCATTTTTAGAGTCAGTTCCTAGAAATAAACCTAACAACCCCACCCCATCAAAACTGGCAAGGCTAAGGCAATCACAGAAATAAATGGTATTCCCAATCCAAAGGGTATTCAAATAACTGAAAAACCTCTAGTCAACCAGAGAAAACTTTTGAGCGAAAAATTAGTAACCAGGTATAGTGGAAAAATGCAAACTACAGGCTTATGGTAATTTAAGGGTAAGCATGAAGAACTAATGAAAAACTTGAAGAAATCTGCTTTAGTAGCACAGAAGTCTTCTGATTTATTTTACACTACAAAGACAACTTTACTCCATCACTAAAAATGTAACTTGAAAAATATTATTTCAGAAGGCGTTTTGCTTCCAAAGTTACCAATGAAGAGTTACTCTGCTTTTAATTTACAAGTAATTAACCCTCAAACACTCCATGAAACATGTTACAGGTTCACGTGTTCCACACCCTACCCCTTCCTTTCTACAAGAGAAAGAAGGGGAATAACTTGCTAACTTAGGTCCCCAAAACTAGATATGGAAAGAATAGCTTAATTGTACAGCATAGTCAACATTCTTATCGGTTAATTTTATACAACTGTACATTTTGGGGACAAAAATGGCTTCTTTCTCAATCTTTAAGTCTGTAAAATGAAAAGGACTTGAGTTGTATTCTCGGGTTAAGCAACAGCATAGTCCTCAAAGGAGTCTCCAGAACACAAAAGCCATGCCCCTCTCTGCCCAGAAAACAGCAGATTAGTGTTTCAAGAGAAAAAACGAAACAAAAATCAACAGTGGGTAAATTCAGGCAAGATTTAGCCAAAGGACACTTTTAACTTTTGTCCTGTACCACTGCTTTATCCTGAAAAATACAAAACATGGAAAGCTCTTGAAGTTACATCAGTTACTGAGTGGCTTTCATGGAAATAAAAGTGCAGGCAGAAGTGCTGGAGAAACCCAAGTCAGAAAATACCCTTTGTGACTTCTCTACATGGAATATCTGAAACAACTACTAGCACAAGCAAAAACACAGAGCAGTTTTAGAAGGAAGTAGAGCTGAAAAACGTGGTGTGCATCTGTAGACCCAAACCATTGGTGTTAGCCAATTAACCAAACACAGCTCATCCAAGTTTTTATAATCATCAAGTTGCTAAGAGGGTACGCAACAGTTTGGAAATTTCTATAAAGCATCAGGATTGTGAAGAATCCTGAAAGCGATTTGATGCAATCCACCTGCAGATTGCTAAAATGAAGTCGCCTTAAACCCTGTGTATCATTTTAATAACGATGTTTAGGAAGGAGGAACAACTTCCTATGTTTACTCCACTAGACAGAATTCAGAAAAAACAGTGAGTTAATCACCATATTCTGTCTGAAGTACCTACTTCTGAATAGAGGGGTGGAGGCAGAAAACGGAACTCCTGGATGTATGCAAACAATGGTCCTGGAAGCGCTCTCTCAAAGTCATCACAAGCACCTATGGGTGCAAGGCTGGACTGTCTTTGTTCCTCTGTGACCACTTCTGCATAGCTAGGAGGTGCTGCAGGGAAAAGGCACACGCAGTTCCACCAACAAGTTCTTACGCAGGTCAAAACACAGAACGTGATAGATGTTAAAACTTTAATCATCGTAAAGGACTTCAGCAGCTGTTGAACATGAAAGGCATGGTAGGCTGCTTGGTTTTCCTTCAAGATCGTGCTCAAATCCAAGAGCAGACCAACCACTGCTTATGGTGGCTTTATAATTTAAAGCATCCCCAAAATACTGAATTTCTGCAGGAATGACAGAACACTGCATTCCTCTGTGCTCTACAAATTCAAGTCCGGGAATCATACATGAAAAAGGGATGTTTAGTAGATTATGTGACAACAGAGGGAGACACAGAGGTTCTCCAACAAGAGATTTCCCCACAAAAATGGTTTACATTCTCTTTTCACAAAGCCTTGGCTACTAAGGCTGGTAAAGGATGCTGTCAACTGCCACTACCATAACGCCTCGCAACCAAGGATGCAACTGGGATACTGGAGGCAGGATGGATTTTACACGGGTAACAGTGCCATCCTGCACTCTCACTTGTGCCAGCTCCCAAGCAGTTGGATTTCACCGCTGGCCCGTGAGAGGAAAGCAGGGAGAGAATACTCCTCTTCTCCAGAGGACAAGCAGGTGGCAAGGAAACATCCACAAGGGATTTCCTGTGGCCTTTGTTACGAAGGATGTAATTTGGGTCTGTTTGCACGACAGCCATGAATAAAGCAGACAAAAATGAAGACAGACTAGGAAGATGATTGGGATTTGCATTCTCAAATTACCTTCTGGTCTTTCAGGCAGTGTCAGACCGAGCCAATTCATGTTCATGCTACACTGGCTGCTCACACTTGATGTTCTGCTACCAAACGGGTGTAGAGGAATGGTACCAACAACCAGCGGTAAGTTAAGGAATAAATCCATGGCGCCTGGAATATCAACATACACCTAAAGAACAACAGAAGAGGTGTATGATTAAAATCCAGGTTCATATGAGCACTTCATAATTATTAGACTTAGTAACTATCAGGTTAGACTAAATTCTCTATGCATGGAGTGTTCCACAAGGAACTTAAGTTTCTTATTGTTAGTTTTAGGGTCAATGTCCTGATGGAGACAAAAAGCTCCTCGAGTCAGAACCAGCTCAGGATTCTTAACGTGAGCCCTCACGTGGAAATGTCACCTACTCATAACACATTCGCTTAGCTGGTGCACAACTGTTTTAAGAACATGTGTGATTTAAACGGAATTTAGTTACAGGAGGCTAATCCCAGGATATGCATTACTTTTGTAACCAGCTGGCACAGAATGCTTTGCTAGCTATTCCAAGAACGGCGGAAACTACTCATGCTCGAGTGAAACAGACCACCCAACGTACCATCAGTGAATACTCCACA
The DNA here is from genome assembly GCF_965140245.1 of Athene noctua. Classification (NCBI taxonomy): domain Eukaryota; kingdom Metazoa; phylum Chordata; class Aves; order Strigiformes; family Strigidae; genus Athene; species Athene noctua. The sequence goes on from NC_134077.1 coordinate 88,249,207, forward strand.
CGGATTATGCTACAGTCCAGGATTGAAGGGGAAACAGGTGGAATCTTCAACTGTTTGCCATTCCAGGTTTCTGTTTTGCCAGATGACAAGGATTCCCCACGCAGGTTGGCAACAAGCTGTTTGACTTCCTTCATTTTCCCTTTGGCATAAAATGCCTGTGTTTGGTAAATGGCTGCCTTTGGCACCACCACACGGGAAGAGCAGTTCTCAATCTCAGCAAAGATCTGAATTGATTCACCTGAAACAAAACAGAAATTTCATGTTCTCTTTATATTTGCAAGGCATCTTAAGCCAATTGCCACGTTCTGTGTATAATGCACTGGGTACTGCTAGTGATGCTCTAACTCAAAAAACATCCACTGATGCAAACAGGAATAGGATCACCAGGAGCTGATCTCCAAGAAAGATGTATAGATCTAATAGGAGCAGGCGTCCTCTGACAATCTGGAGACCCAGCCCGCGTCAGTGAACAACATTAATTGCAGTTAAGAAAACAGCAAGAAGACTGCTGAATGCAGACTGAGGTGATAAGAATAGTTTACATATTTCATTTATATAAAAGCACCAAGTACAAACTGTCATTTTAAAAAGGAAGGAAAAACATTTCCTAGAATTACTTCTGTTACGTACCTGGGGTGTAGCCCTTCCTCTCAATTTTGGCACTTAAGGATATTGGGCCTGAGGTACAAAACCAACAACAAAGAGTCTTTTCTTTTGTGCCTGCTTGGGGTGACTGCAAAAAAAAAAAAAGAAGAACAAGATTGCCCATTTAATTAAAGAGTTCCATGAATCCCTTCATCTATTTGAATTGACAGAGAAAATTCTCCTAATGTACTTATTACCTATTTTGATAAACATAGACAGTTTTATTTAGAGGAAGAACTCAAGGAGTTTCAATGGCACTATGCAGATAAGGTTGATTCTAATCCCTTTACTCATAAACACACTGCTTTTGCTGCTATACTTCATACTACAGCCACACTTAAAACAGCTTTTATACTTAAATACTATGTAACCTGAGAAAAGGCTTTATAGTCTACATATCCCAACATATTACTGGCAGAGTTTTTAATTTTTCAGTAAACTAGAACATCTTTCCAGTACAACGTATTTCAGAAACAATAACTAAGCTAAAGTACTGTAACCTTGAGTCCTGCTATTTCCTCTGTTTCACAATGATCTCGTTTCATCTATATTAAACAGACTGTTATTTTACACAGTATCATGATTTAGGACCTGATCCAAAGACCATTAAAGTCAAAATGGGAGTCCTTTGGTTTTAACGGAATTTGTGCAAGGCCAATGTCCCTTTGCAAGTCTGATTTTTCACCCATACACACAAGAAACCTATTTCAATGGACTCTGAGGGTGTCTGTGTGTCCCGTCCCCCCCCCCCCCCCCCATAGATCAGGATTTGAGGAAGAAGAAGAAAAAAACAAGAGGAATTTTAGGCCTGATTGAAATCAAATCATCATTGAAAGCAGTTGTGGTACTGAAGTTATTTCAATGAAATGACATTTCAGAAAAAGACTCTGCAGAACTGTGATAATTTCTCCCCATTGGTAGAAAACCATCCATATGGAAATTATCAATTATGCACATCAGCACATCTTTTACTTTGCATTTTTAAGTTAGCAGACTCTCTCTGTAATATACTTTTAAAGTTTCACCGTTCCTTCCACAGATTGTTTTTTATTTAAAAATAAAAGAGGAACAGTTCTCAAAATTTTCCTTATTAGTGACAGTTTCACAATTTAGTATTACCGATTTAAATTGACAAAGCCATTTTACATGTCTTAAAAGCGAAGCAACTCAAAGTATGGGAAAATGTAGCTTTCAAAATACCAGTAGTCACAGAGTTGCTGAATTGATGTAATACTTAGAAGATCATCTTTAACTAAACTAGCGAATAAATAATAGGTAAAATTAGATGTGGATATTGTTTCAGTTATTATACTTTATTTTTATGCCAGAAACAAAGAGTGAGTAATTCTGTCAATTCTTACCAGTAATGAAGGAGTGTTGATATCTATATGTTCAAAGACTGTAAATTCCTTCTTTAATTTTACTGGTAGAAACCAAGGCCTATGCAATTCGGCTTTCACCCAATAGCGCACACTGCCATGTCTGCCTTCGAATGAGGTAGCAAGTGGTCTGTGCAGGACACAAATGTCAAAATTGAGTAAAGTCTGTCTAATAATGATACAATTGCTCAGATCAGGGATTAGTATCTAGAACTGCATTTTTAATGCACTGTAGCATTTAATACAGCATAACTTATTTGCAAAGTTTCTGTATCTCAGAAGAATTCAAGATTAAAAGCGGGAGAAGAAATCATCTCCAATTCATCCTACTATAGTTTTGCATAGATTTTAAGAATCAATTAAAGAATTGTACTAGAAAATGCCAGCAGAGTACACATTTCCTTTAAACTTAAGAGGCCACTTTCACGTCTAGAGTAAAGCTTGCCCTTAAGGCCAAATTAAGACTACCAACTTATATTTATCATTAGTGTCAACCAATTATTGGTTCGGATACTGTATTTCGTACATCATGGTCTACTGTTTACTCGGTTGGTATCTCAGTGTCCATAGACTGATTTTATCAGTAACTCAGCAGTTCCGCAGTTTTGCCTTAAGCCGAGTAAATATTTCAACTTAAGAGTTCTTAAGAGAGAGGCTACTTTAAATACCTTCTAGCCTTCCTCTACCCTGATGAGACCAGCTCAAAACATCTGTATTATGTACAGATGTACATATGTAATTATATATGTAAGTCATCAAGACTATCTGCTTTAAATTTGACACATGAAAAGTCCTTTTTGGGAGCTGGAGGAAAAACGATGTGGAAAGGATCTCCAAGCCTTTCAGCATCACCTTTTTATCCTGTAACATCACAAACGGAAAGACAAAAGATCTTTATATTCCAGTTATTTCCAATTAACAGTAGTTATTCCATATTTTCTTCTTTTATGCAAGTTTTTTCCTATTTTACTATGTTTTGAACACAGTAATATATAAACTAAGTAAATAATTCGCAGAGCTTCCTTATCTTCCACAGGGAATACATAAAGCTAGCCATGCTAGTACTTTTCAGTTACAGGTTTGACTTCTCTATTTGCACATCTGAAATGTTTATCTCCCCCCTCCCCAATAATCCAAATTAAAGGATTTTCTAATGGGTCTTCCAATATTTCATCCTGCCCCACAGTCTTTAAGGCAAATATCAGTAAGCCCAGTGTGTCTTCTTTCTTTCCACTGTTGCTCTGCAGTTTTAAGTAAATTTTGGAAGTATTCTACGGACACAAAACAACAAGTAAGTAGGCAGTGTAGAACTTCAGGCTTTTAATACCAGCCTTTGTTTTCTCAGTATTATCAACAGCTGGTTTCACAGTAATTCCTTCATGTCACTTAGAAGCTGTGTTTTGACCAACGGTTGTGGTATTTCGCTAGCTATCTGCTTCACTTCAAGCATTTCATGTTCACATGTAATGTTCTGGGGGTTTTTCAGATTTATATGCCCCTTCCAACTTAGGGGAAGGTCAGTATTAGGCTTCTTTCTTTCTGTAGTTGAGAAATGCTAAGTTGTCTTTAAAAATCTCCACGTACACAGTTCTTCCTCCACTGTTCCAGTAAGATCTACTGTTAAGTCCTGTGCTGTTCACTTTGAAGCAGACCCGTAAAAGCATTTATCTGCAGGTTCTGCTAAAACCAGCACCTCTAATAAACAGATGGTTTATTAGCTTTAATATTAGGTACTGAGCTATTTTACGTCACACACTGCCAAATTTTTTTCAACCTTTATGACTTCACTGCTTGCCTTTTATAGCAAAAGGCTCCTTTTCCCATCCATGTCAAAGACTCCCTCTCTGTTCCTGTGTATTTAAGTTTTATTACAACTTGTATTTTTAGTCATTTTTTGTATTGGTAACTCTTCTAGGCATTAATCTTCCATTCCCAATGTCTACATAGCACATTTCAGACTTGAGGCGAGGGAACAACATCTTAACGTTTCTGCTCTCCCTCTTGCTTCACCAGTAATTTCTGAGACAAATGAGATTAGGGATGGGAATTCTTCTTGATTCATCTACCCATCCTCCTGCTTACTTCCACCCAGGCTTTCTGCTTAAAGGCTAGCCTGGGTATGTACACCCGAAAGGAGAACAACCTCCTCTTTTGTTCAAACACAGTTAAACTTGCCACCTCTGTTCCAGACTGAGCCCAGGCAATTCAGCTCTGATCTTATCTCTAGTTCTGCTGGTCTGCATGGCTCCAGTAAACTGCTGGTTGGGTTAGAAGGTACCTCAGCCACTCTGTCAGTACTCCTGTCAAGGTTTAAATTCTTCTCCCTCCTCTTGGGAAGGAGTAAAATATGCAAAGACCTAATAAGTCAGTAGGACTTGGTCAAAAGAAACTGGGCAGCAATGAGCTTCAGTTTTGTTGAAGTGAGGAGGAAAAAAACAAAAAGAAGTGTGTATCGGTTTAAAAGCAACCTCTTCAGTTTAATGAGATTATGTCCTCCGATGCATGTCGGAGCACAATTCCTACTACCATTGAAAAGGTTTCCCCTCCACCCACAGCAGGAGCTTGGCTCAGGCAGATGGGCAGCAGGGCCCAGGACTGTGTGCAGGCACTTACGTCTGTGGAAGCTCAAAGCTGAATGCATATTCATGCCTTCCCGAATGGATGGTGTGGAGGCCTTCTTCTGAATTGTCATCGTCTAGGAGGGAGAAAAAAAACCAACACGCTATTCCACCTGCAGATTTTATACATTACATGGGGCTTCTTTACCAGAACAAAAGTGATTTACACACTCATTACAGCACTTAAGAACGTGGTGTCCCAGACACAAGGGTCTCATGTCCATTCGTATTAACCTGCCGGATGCAGGGAGAACTCTTACCCACGGAAGGGTGAGATCCCCAGATTCACCTTCCACAGAAGCAAAAGTTAATTTGCTTTAATTTAGACTCCCACCTCTGAGCACTGACACAGTTGCAACTGCTGCCATTTCAAGGCCTGCCTGCAAGACTCATAATGGAAATCACGCTTTCCACTGCGATTCCTCATTAAAACTGAGCAGAGATGGCTCTTTAACAGCATTAAGTGGTCTGCACAAAGTCTACTGTGTAAGATTAAATTTAGTAATTCGGATGCCTTTTATCTCCTGCCTGGCAACAGTGTCCAGAAATTAATCACCAAAAAAAGAAGGGGGAGGGAAAAAAAAAAAAAAGGTGTACAAGCACCACCTGGAAAGTACCAGACAAATTCACAGGCACAGAAAATGGCAAGCTGCCCGACTGACACGGTCTACAGTTAAACTTTTTTATTTTATTGATAGGTTCACTTGATCGTGCTTAGACAGCAAGATCCGGATATCTTCTGGTCCCACCGAGAAAGCCAACCTTTGTTTATGGTCATGATTTCTTTAAACGCTGCATGAAATTCGCAGTTTTATTCCGACGTGATTACCATAAACCCAGAAAAACGCTGACTGCATCAAAACAGAAAGTTGAGAGAAAAATAACTGAGCATCTTGCGCATAAAAAAGCGCTGGAGTAATAAAAGGGGATATAACGAGACAATGGGAAAGGCGACCAATTATATTTAATGGGCTGGAGCATCAATGGAGGCGCACAGGAGGATTTTAAGTTCCATTGTCCTGCAGAAATGCCCATACTCCCCTTCCTGCAGCGCGCTGCAAAACGCCGAGAATATTTTAAAATAATAAAAAAAAAAAAGGATAGAATAAAACAGTAAGAGCCCACCGGCAAGTTATATCGACACAAACGCACCTTCAGCGCGCAACATCGAGGAAATAAACGCCAGGAAAACGCGCCGGGCTGGCGAGACAACGCCAGGGTGGGTTTTTCTTTTTGAATAATTTTTTTTTTTTTTTTCCTGGCGGGGGCGTGGGGTGCGCGCGCGTGTGTGTGTGTGTGGGGGGGTGGGTTTGGGAGAAAAGGCGATCGCTGCTTTTCGGCTGCGGCTCTAATTTCCCAGCACGGCGATGTCTCCTCCTCACGGACAAGTTCCCGTCCTGCCTCCCCCCTTCCTCCTCCTCCTCCTCCTCCTCCCTTTCTGCCAGCTCAGCAGTCCCGCCGAGCCGGGCGGCCGCTGTGGTAAACAAGTGCTGAGCTGTCAATCAGGGGCCGGGCTGGAGCAGGAGCCGACCGGCCTAAACCGGCGCGAGCGGATCCCCAGCCCGCCCGCCTCATATACATACGATATACGTTACACCCGCCGCATTCGCTCAGCAGATCCGCTCCCCGCCGGCCCAGGGAGGGGAAGGCGGGGCGACCCGCTCTCGCCTTCCGCCGAGACACCCCCCTCCCTCCCGCTCCCCTCCCGGGGTTATCGCGGTGGCGACGTGACGGGCCGCAGGGCCGGCCCGCCCTCCGCGAGGGGCTTCCCGCCGACACAGCGCGGAGGGGAGCGCCCCCCCCCCCCCCGGGTGAGGGAACCTGCTCCCTCACCCCGCCGCTCCGCCAATCAGCGGCGGGCATCGCCTTAGCAACAGGCCAACAAACGCCGGGCGGCCAATCAGCGACAGGGCGGGGGGCGTGGCCAGCGGCGCGGAGCAGCGCCCCGGGGCAGTCATTGAAACTCGGCCGCGGGCGCCGGACGCGGCTCCGCGGGTCGGCAGCGACACCCCCCCCCCCCACACACACACACGCGTGGGCACGACCCAAACCCTCGGGAAAAAAAAACAAAACGGGAGGCCGGTGCGTCCCCGCACGCCCCTCGTCACCCGCCGGTGCGTGAAGTTTCGCTCGGGCGAGTCCAAAGCCGGCGGCCGAAAAAGCGGTGGGGGTGGGTGGTTGAGTCGCGAGTCACCTCGTTAGCGCGCTGCGCACGAGGGATTAATTAAAAAAAATAAATATCCCCCAACCCCAGCCCTGCCACAGCGTTTATTTCAGAAGTGCTTGGTAATCGGCTCGCTGCCGCCTCTTCTTCAAAAAAATCACCCCTCCTCCCCCGAAGGAAGGGGAAATACCCTACCCCTGCAGAAAATATGATGCATATTTTGGTGGGGTTTTTTTTTAAAGAAAAGGCAAGCAGCACCACAATTACATAACCCGTTTTTAACACTATTTTCTTGTGCTAAGGAATTAAGTCATCGCCACCACCTGACGCGTGCGGCCAATCTGCGCGGAGCACACACCCCCCCCCACCCCCCCCCGACCGGTCCCAAACAGGATTGAACCGCTTCGAACAAAGGCTGCGAACTTCGGGAGAAAAAAAAAAAAACACACCCCAACCCCCCCAACCTTTCATCCTGACGGAGAGGGGGTATGCACCCCGCGGCGTGGGGATACCCCACGGGGAGGAGGGGGTGGGGGGCAGGAGGTCCTCGCCTCCCCGTTTTTGTGAGGGATGCTTGCATCAAGCAACCCCCCCCAACTTGCTCCCCCCCCATCGCGGCTTTTCGGACAGATCTTTACATTGGGGTGTCCACCGCCAAAATTAAAGGGAGAAGAGGGTCAAAAAAAAAAAAAAAAGCAAGCAGGGACAATAAAATAAATTACACGTGGGGTGGCGGTAGCATATGTCAAAATAAGCCACGGGGAATCTTTTTATCTGCCAAGAAAAAGCCATTCGCAAAAATAATCATCACATTAGCGGCCCGAAAAGCAGAACCGCGGTGTGTCAAAAAGTCTAGTTTTGAGGCTTTCATTGTGTTTCAGGATTTGCTAGGATGCTGCCGATGTAGCCGTTTACTGCCCGCCTGGCTTTGATTTTATCGCTTTTCATGCCGCGGAGGGGCAAATCCTGCTAGCATTACAAAAGGACAAAAAAAATCCTCGAAGCGATCGTGCATTTAAAAATAAATGGGAGTCTCGATAAACGTCTGTGTTGAAGGGCAGGTAGTTCAACACAGCCCCTGCTTGCAGGCACTTTGCAGATGCATCCCCTGCAGCTTGAACATCAAGGTCCATCACCCCGGCACGTCCCGCTCTTCAGCTGCGAACTGCATCCATTTAAAAATAAAATTAAAAAAAACCCCACCAAACAAAAACAGGGATAAAGCGAGACGATGCAAAGATGCTCCCTCTTCCCGGAAAAAAAAAAAAAAAAAAAAAAAATTGAAAGCATGATGAAGGGAAAGGCTTACCTCTCTCGTGGCCAACCAGGATGTCCTTATGATTAAAATACTCTACTTCTTCGGTGTAGTTCTGTGTGTAGGCAGTGTTGGATCCGGCGTTTCTCGATTCAGTCCAACGCACTTTGGCGTGTCCCCTTGCGTGAATTCTCAGAGATTTCACTCTAATTTCCCCCGTTACTTCTAAATTGACCCTTCCTGAGACTGTGTCCCCGCTGGAATAGACGGGGACATTGCTGTCATTCAGACAGTCAAAGCTTATTGTCAAACTCTTCACCTTCCCCAGCACCATGGTGGGTTGTTTTTTTTTTTTTTAATAGCAAAGTGTAGAAAAATAGACTGTAAGAAAAAAAAAAAAAAAAAAAAAGCCAAAACCCCTTCAGGCGGTTATGGCGACGCTTTACCCTACAGCCCGCTCATGGGGACGGCGGGGAGCCCCGGCCGCGGCCCGGGGGCAGCGATGCTGCCGCCGCTGCGCTCCCCACAAAGGCGCTGCCGGAGCCGCCGCCGGAGCCGCCTTATAAGCCCGGGGACAAACAAGACCCTGCGCGCATGCGCAGCCCCGCCTCCCGCCCCGCCTCCCGCCCCGGAGTTCGGGGGGGCCGGGCGGGGCGGAGGACGAGCACACGACGACACCCCCGTGACACTTTTGGGGACATAAAGTGACCCAGCTGCCCACCCCCACGCCCGGTTGGGGATGTTTTCTTTCTTCTTTTTTTTTTTTTTTTTTTTTTTTTTTTGGTACCCCCGTGATGCCATTTTTTTGGGGAGAAAAAGCGCTGGTTTCGGTGAATTGAATTGTTTCGGAGTCCCCTCCCCAGTGACACAAGGTTTTCAGCGGGAGGTGTGATGGTGGTGGGGAACCGTCCCCCAGCCGCCTTTGCATGGAGACGCACCGCCAAAACTTCAGACCCAAACTTCAAAGTTTTCAGAGCTAATGCCTGTATCTACTCTTTTTCTCAAAAATATCTCCTGTTTCCCTTGACCTGACACCTGGCGGAGGTTCTCATCCTTTTTTTATGACCAAAGATGTTCCTCAGTGTCCTGTGTCTGACTTAGGACTTTTTATGTTTTTGCACCATCTTGTGGTAAACGTTCATACTTCCTTAGTCAGTATCAGAATTGTTGGAAAAATCATTGAAGACCATCGAGCCCAACCCTAAAAAGATAACTTGCAAGAGAAGCAGAGGCATTTTAATTCCTCTCCAACTAATGATTCTCCTCTTGCTGACACATCTTTCGATTCCGTCAGTCCCCTGCATGTGTGGATTTACATGTGTTGCCTCTTTTCTGTGATTTAGAAGATAACTGTCTCCCCCATGATTCACAGAAACCACAATGCCGTGGTCTGCAGGTGCTGCAGGACGTGTGAAAACTGGGATGCAGCTTCCATCCGCAGAGCTCAGGCCACAGCTCCTGTCCTTCCAGTTCTTGGGTTGGTTGTCCCCATCCACCTCTCTCAGGGCAAATCTAAAGAGAGGGTGAAGAGCACGGAAGCTGCCTTTTCTGTGAAGCTAAAGACACATAATTTGTGAGCCCAGTGGATATCTGTGTATGTTTTTTTTTTCTTTTTAGTATCTACGTAGATAGGGAAGGTGACCTTCCTTTGTAATTGGGGTACAGTGCTCATTTATTTTCTGGAAACATCACAGAATCCCAGAATCATCAAGGCTGGAAATGACCTTGCAGCTCCTCCAGCCCAACCATGACCTTCACCCTGACCGTTCCCAACTCCCCCAGATCCTTCAGCGCTGGCTCAGCCCGACTCTTCAACCCCTCCAGGGATCCCGGGGACTCCCCCCTGCCCTGGGCAGCCCATTCCAACGCCCAACAGCCCCTTCTGCACAGAAATCCTTCCTCAGAGCCAGCCTGACCCTGCCCTGGGCAGCTTGAGGCCATTCCCTCGGGGCCTGGCGCTGGGGCCTTGGCTCCAGAGACTCATCCCCCCTCTCTGCCCCCTCCTGGCAGGGAGTTGCAGAGGGCCAGGAGGTCTCCCCTCAGCCTCCTCTTCTCCAGACTAAACCCCCCAGTTCCCCCAGCTGCTCTCCAGCAGACCTGTGCTCCAGACCCTGCCCCAGCTCCGTTGCCCTTCTCTGGACACGCTCGAGTCATTCAATGGCCTTTTTGGGGTGAGGGGCCCAAAACTGAACCCAGGAATCGAGGGGCGGCCTCACCAGTGCCGAGCCCAGGGCTCAGATCCCTCCCCTGTCCCTGCTGGCCACGCCAGTGCTGGTACAAGTGATGTGTTTCGTATATTGATTGCATGTGCCCATTTGCGGTTTGTTGGAGAACGATAAAATACGTTGCTAAGCAGCTCTAAACTCCCCCCGTGTATCATCTGCAGACCTTTAGCCCTAACCTGCCTCCACTCTCCCTAGGAGTCCCATCTTTTGCTGACCCATTTCTGGAGGCACAGCCCGAGAATGCTACAGCCGCTGCCGGGAGGTGGGATGTGTGCCGAGCGTTTTCATGCAGGTAATGCCATTCGGGAGATCACACCGTTTGTGAGCTTGTGGGTCATCTTCTAGGACTCCAGCTTTTGCCAGTCTGCAGACAGTTACGAGTCCTGACCAGGCGTCACACTGAGCAGCAGACAGATCTTTCCTGTTCCTGGACCAATGTCTGGAGGAAAGCGCAGTGGATGCGTTCCCTGCTTCTTAAGGCATACCGGGCATGTGGAAAACACCACCCACAAATCTAATTTCTATTGCCAGCTGAAATTTGGAGCAGCTTTTGAGGGCTGCAGGCATGGTCCAGAGCCTCACTGGATGTTTTTCCAGACACATAGAACTGAGTCTGCTGAAATTAGTGGGACATTTGAATGCCCATGCAATCAAAATCCCACAATCTTTGAAGCTCTCTAATTTCCATGTATTGCTATGCCGTTGTTCTGAGTTAATTACAAAATATCCTGAGCGATCGGATGCACTGATTTACATGAAAGTTGACCCAATTTTCAAGGCTAATTCAAATTTCCTGTTAAAGCTTGGTGGGAAAAAAAAAAATAATCAATTTAATATTCATATTCATATTCTGTGCTGAGTACATATATGCACCAAAAGCGTCTGAGCTGAGATCTGCTCTTGTTTGAAATAATGAGCCTCTTTTTCGTAGTGCCCCGGTCAGGAAACTTCCCTCTGGTTTTGTGGGTTTTTTTGTTTTTTTTTTTTTTTTTTTTTTTTAAATTCATCCCTGTTATCTCTTCCCTAAATCGTGAGTGCCCTTCCCACAGCCCTTGACCTCCCTGTCCTTTGGGCATGGAGACTGGATTTGGGACAGCTTTTCCTGTGACGCATCCTGTTGGTTATCGTCGGCACAGCTATAAACTCTCAAATCATGAGATTTTGGTACGAATCTGGCAGTATTTGGTTTCTTGAAGTCTCAGATCCAGGTCAGATAGGAAGCTCATCTCTAGCAGATAACTTTTAGACCTGATGAGTTCAGAAAAGAGCTTTTTTGAGTTCACCAGACCGGCCCAGAAGTTAGCACGCAAATGAAACAATCTGTATCTTCGCCTGTTGCATAATATATATGTATAAATACAAAAATTTCCCTATAAATCTGCCTTTTGCTCACTTGTGCTTGCTTTCCTGCCTGTCTGGGTGGGTGCCCGCTGCTCAGTCCTTCTTCTCGCTGGCCGCCCACCTCCTCCTACCCAGGTTGTCCTGAATTTTCTGGGCCCGTTTCCCACCAAAATCCCCACCCACCATCTCTTTGCTGCTCTTCTTTCTGGCCCCACGCCGGCTTGTTCCAGCCGTCCTCTAGATCACCACACCGTTATAAATGGTTATATTAATTTAAACCTGGGGCACTGAACAGGCTGACACAATTTGGTTAAGCGTGTGTCATGAATAACAAACTTTAGATCGACAGTTCTGCAGAATAATCATGTATGTGCGTGTATTCATGCATTTCCCACATCCTGCCAGAAGTCACACATGCATTCAGTTTCTGCAGCTTTTTTTTTTTTTTTTTTTTCCCCCCAGTATTTCTAATAGCATGCTATCGATTTTATTTTTGTCCTAGTAATTTATATGTTTCGTGCCATCTTGTGGCAAACGGGGTGAACTGCCTGTGCTGCCTTTTGCTGCCTTTTGCCTTACGCCTGTGCTTTCTGCAAACCCTGATGTCCATCGGTGAAGCCTCTGCTTCGAAATCAAATAAAAAAAAATTTCTGCTTTTATTTAAATTGAGAACATGCTATGAAGTGTAACTAGAAGAGGTATGTCGCAGCTATTTTCAGATGTTCAGTTAGATGTAAATATTAGTTAATTTTGGGGAGTTAAGTTTTTGTTTTTTTTCAAATGAACTGTCCTTCAGTGAAATACTACAAGTTTTATAGATCCTGAAGCAGGATTTAAGCAACTGAATGCAAAGATGATCAATTCTTATCATCTTAGATCAACAATAGGCAGTGAAGACTTAGTTTGTATACACAAACAGTGGTTATTTTTTGTCAGGAGGCTCCAATAACCTTTCTCAGGCCTTGTGTATGACAGACTCTGCACACAAGTCTGCATAAAGTGTAAAAACAGTCGAGTCCAAATCTTTTTTTTTTTTTTTTTTTTTTTTTCTGACGGAAACCATGAAGGTGAAGCTCTGTCTATTATTGGAGTCAGTAGCTCCAAGGAAGATGGCAATATTCCAGCCTCTATAAAGAGATAAAGATTAGACCTCACTTAACGAACCATTTCCTGAAACTGACAAGCTCTCCCTTCTATGTCTTTTTTTTTTTGTCTTTTTTTAATCTTTTTTTTTGTTGGAGAGGAAAGAAGGGAGAAAAGTTTGTTAGAAAATTAAGGAAAGAAAGTAAAAAAAAAAATATCCTGACCTACCGGGTAATACGGATTGCATTGCCTGAGAATCTTCCCTGGAAACTGTTGAAAACTAGTACTGATTCATCTGAATTTAACTATTCCAGTATCGATGGCTGCCTGGTGTCGGTGCTCCCTGCTCTGTTTCTGAGAGGTCAGTAGGGTTCAGATCTTAGCTGGAGGGTTTAGGCAGCCTGGAGATAATCCTTTATGTTTCAGACTGATGTGCAGGCTGAGATCCTGTCAAAAGATGTAGACATAGAAATGGGCAGAATTTAGGTCAGCAAGCCTCAAAACAATATTCTGAAAATTCTTTATGAGCTTTCACCCAGACTTGGAGTTCTTTTTTCTTTTTTCTTTTTTTTTGTTTTTTTTTCCATTTTACTTTGCAGTTTGGTGGGTGCCTAGATTTGCACGTTTGTACATGCCCAGAGCTGTCCCAGCCTTGATGCAACTGAAAAGTACATTCATGCTGAAAGCCACTTGATATCAGAGGTTAGGAATTATTCTGCTTTGGCCCCATTAGTGTCTTTATCTAAACTCACTTCTTACTCTGCACTTGATAAAACTTCAAGGATGGGTGTGATGCACAGTGGTTTTGAGAACAGTCATTACATTTTCTAAAAGCAAAGCCAGAAAACCTTGCAGTGCTCTCCTGACTCCTTAATCAATAAACTAGCATTAATAGGAAGATTCATGTTCTTCTTCCATCTCCTTAGAGAGCATCCTGATTTATTATCTGGTTTGGGGTGGATGCAGTGTTTGCCTCCCCCTTTTGAAGGGGCAGCAGATGTCACCTGTTGTCTGGTTGTTAAGGTGTTCATATCGAAGGGGAATCCTGGAGAGAAAAAGCATGCTTCAGGAGGATTTCTTTATTTCATGCAGTGAATGAATGGAAAATGTGAAACATAATTAGAAAGCTCTCTTAACGGACTCATTTCTGGTCATCCTTGGTTGTATATGATCCTCCATCCATCCATGAAAATAAGAGAAATAACATTGCCCCCCTTTTACCTGTTACGAGGTTACATTAGTGAAATATCATCACATTAAGGTGTGGAATGGTGAGACCTCATGCTATAATAAAGTGGATCCATGCACTGCAGCACAGAGGATCTGCTTCCAAGACTCCTAGGTGCAGAGGGATGCCTACAGACCTTCCTTTGATCACCATCTGCACTGAAATGGCTGTTCAGCTGTCAGTGCCGTGGTAGAGGGAAGAGAAAATTTTACTAAGTAAGCTTATTTTGGGTTTGGTTTTATAATGGAGAATGCTGTCCTCAGTGATGAAAGAAAGTTGGAGTTTGAGAAACCTGTTCCTGAATTTGAAGGAACCAGGATCTGGGAGCAGCTGTCCCTGGTTGTATCCGTATCCTTGCAGAATAGTGTTTATTAGTGGGAAAGAATGTGCACAACAGAGAGCTGTATTTCTGATCATTCTCTTTTCAGAAGGGACATACTGTAAGTAAGGAAAGTATTCAAAGTGAAACTTTTTGTTTGCAATTTTAGTGTTTTTTCTATTTTTGCCTCTAACTATTTGCAAAGTAATAATTTAGGGTAACTTGAGTTCCGAGGTGTATTTACTATTAAAAACAGAATTTGAGTTATATATATATATATATATATATATATATATATATATATACTTGAGTTATATATATATATATCTATCTATATATATCTAATGTTTGCAAGTTTTGGCTTGAGAAAACAATTGGTAGTGCTGTTAAACTGAGTAAGTTAAACACATATTTAAACTAGTCTTCCCTGGAAAACACAACCAAAGGACAAGCTTACAGTGGTATCAGTAGTATATAAGCACGTGCTTGAAATACCTACTTCAGCGAGGACCATGGCCAGGTGGTGAGGGGCCAGAGCTAGAATACTGAACACAGTTTCGAAGGGACGTGGCCATGTTCTGCACTGGGTTTGGTTGTCCCTGTTCCTGCTCCCCGCTCCCCCTGAGGCATTTTCCCCTTCTTGCCATGCAGCAACTTCATCTGTAGGCTCCTGCCAACTCCTCCATCTCCTGCCAAAAGGGCTGGCACCGTGACTGAGCTGGGGAGTGTGTCTGAGCCAATCTGGGTCTATTCAGAGCTGTTCAGAATTTCAGCAGGGCGCTTCCTCTTCTGAAAGCATGCTGCAAAGACACCTGAGCTGCTGCTGCAGAGAGCAGACGCTGGTTCAGCAGAGCCCGGGCTTTAGGCTTTGCCTCACACCTATTTTATCCTTAAGCAGGCTCCCCATTATGTTGAAACCGCCTCTCTGGATTCTGCACCATAGCTTCAGAGCCTTCATCCCTGGCTGAGGCTCGTGGTTATGTATAAAAAAGATACAGAGATGTATTCCTTGAAATATGTGGGAGAGCCACTGTTCCGCAGTGGTGGTTTTTTTAATGAAAACTTCCTAGAAGGTCTTTGTCAAGGGTTTGGGAAAAGTTAGGATGATGAAATCCAAATGACCTAGCAGTGATTAAGCTACAAAATAAAGAAAGTCACAAACCATAATGGGAACACAAGAGTCAAAACTTGCTACACAGCCTTTCTGATAAGGTTTGAGCATGTGCTGCCAGAGAAAGCAGGACTTGGCTTCATGCTTGAGTCACGGTGGTACTAAGGATCGTGCGCCACCATTCTCTCGTTAATACCGCTTTTACATCCTCACTTTCCATGTTCATCTTCTTCTTTTTGCTAGCAATTTGCAGATAAGTCTTGTTAATATAGATGAGGCCTTACAAAGACCCTGGGTTTTTGTTGTTTGTGTTTTTGTCAGGATCTTTCCCAACATCCGGCAAAAGCAGTAGGAAGATTTTTTAAGTATTTGGACTGGAGCTTTGTAAGAAAGCTAAGGTTTTTTTAAATTTTATTTTCCTTTCCTTTGGTTCATCAAATGACACCTGTCAGCTTTGTGTTTCAAAATGGAAAGCTATATACTGTGATTTTATCTCCAGAAATAAGCTGTTAAGCTTTTTGGTAAGCAAGAATTGTAGGAGAGGTAATGTCTTTTATTAGACTAATTTATAGTCTGGAAAAAGCAGACCAGCTTTCAGCACACCAGCTCTTCCTTAGCTTCATTTCAGACCCTGAGTAAGGCAATAGTTTTAGAATGAAAGCAACCCTGAGTGAGCTGAGTTCTGCTTTAAACCGTCTATTTTGCTTCAGCTTTCTGAGCTAAACTAATAAGCGCATCCAACCTGCCTTTATTAGAGAGAGAAGCATTTCAGCAGCAAGAGGGACGTTTATCACTGCTGGGGAAGCCGTGCTACTCTCTCTATTTCTGGCCCCTTAAATGATGTAAAGTGCTGTCGAAAGGTGAAGAGACGGACGCTCTGGACCCCTCGTTGGCTCAGCAGCTCTGTGGGGAAGGTTTCCAAGGCGTGCACAAATATACAGGGTGCTCAGCACTGCAAGTCAGACCTCACACCACACCGAAACTGAAATGGCAGGGGGGAGAGATGGCTGTGGGGATGTGACAGCTGTATGTGGCTTTGTACTGGAACCTCAGGGTGTGAAGATGCTCAGGAAGAAAAGGACAGTGAAAGAGAGCAGTGATGCAGGATGGTCTGCTGAACAGAGGTGTTTTAAGGATTCTTTGGTAATTTTTAGTGTTAGTGGATAAAGCAGTCACAGCAAAGTGCTTGTGAGCTGGGGAAGAGTAAAGAGGAAATTACACAGAGGGAACTATTGGCAGAAATGCCTCAGATGAGCAGGGGGTTTGTCTCACAGCTCCTCGGTGCATCTTGTGTTCTACAGGGCGGGCCAAGCTTGAATGAAAGAAAGGATTTAGGCATTCAAAGTGGAGCTTAAGCAGAACGGAGATCGTGGGAAAATCCCTGCCCAATTCCTGTCTGTCCTTGTGAGACACCCTGTTTCAGGGGCACCTCAAAGGTTTATTAGAAAGTTTTGCATGTCTCCTTTTTTTGCCAGAGTTGACCAGCTTAGTCTTCCTCTTATTCCAGCTGATCAGGATCCAGAAACTGGACATTTGTTGGCTGCCAACCCTGAGGGACACAACCTGAAAATGTATCACAATTAAGCTGTGCTGGCATTCTGGTCTTATGACAGGTACGTCCATGGGCACACCCCTCTCAGATTTGTTAGGGACAGTTTGTCTGCAAGGCGAGGCTACTCTCGCAGTCGCAGCCATCTGGCAGATGGCAGTGCTTCATTACATTGCGTTTTCCCGTGGGAAAACAGTGCCCCTGTCACTGTGCTCCTGGGGTTCAGGCATCATTGTGGCGTTATGCGCAGTAGGGTCCCCAGAAGTGACTCTTGCATACCGTTGTTTTGACAAATATCAGGCCTAGCATAAAGATGAACCAATAACCAAATTGTATTTGGTACAAAAAGGTCAGTCCATGGGTGAGTGCTGGGGGTACAAACAAGTCAGTCAGGTTATACCTAATCAACATCAATCCCACTGACCCCAGCAACGACACCGCATGACCAGCAATGGGTGGGATAAATGGTGCCATGCCGTCTCCCATAGAAGGGACGGGAGACACCCGAGTCAACAAGCCAAACACATCAGACCAAGGAATCCACACACTGAATCTCTACAGAGCCCACGTTTACAAAAGCCAGACCTGACTGGAGCCCAGTTCCAGGGAGGCGGGAGGTCCTTCCCCAACAGGGAACTCTGCACAGGGCACCCACCTCACACACAGACACTGCCCCTCCTGCCAGGGGTCCCAGCTTTATCCCTCAGTGGGACACCTGACCTTGGGTTACTTAATCGGGTAAACCATCCTTTACCCAACGGCTCTGTCTGCCAGGCTGCTCCACCCTGGAGGGAAGCCTAAAGGGAAACTCACCCACCCTTTGTGAAGGGCTGTGGGAATCATCCCTCTGTCAACCTTAATTTGGGGCTTGGGTTGAAACCCCGGCATTTCAACCATGTCTGAAAGTTTGTATGTCTGCAGCCTGTTGTAGTTGACAGTATTACTTCTGAGTTCCTCTCAGGTATTCTGTTTTAAAAAACAGGGGACTGGCCTTTACAGTTCTCTTGGTCTTTATAGTTATTTATTTGTGGGTGTGGGGTTTGTGTTTTTTTTTTTTTGTGCAGTTTTTTTCATATAAAAGCCATATAAAAGCAGGAGAGGGTCTAGGCAGGTCAGTAAAATTGTACCAAATGTGATTTGCGCAGGGAAACCTGTACTCTTCCATTTGTGTGGCACAGTGGATGTGCAACTCATCTTTTCATGCTACCTGACATGCCAGAAAATGGCCCTCTTTCTTTTTGTAGCCCATCTGAAGTTTTCCTCTCTCCAGGCTGTGGATCCCAAGCAAGCAGATTGGCTTCCCTGCCACCCCAACTCAACAGATAAGCAGCGGCAAGATAAGGCTGATCTGTGTCCTTGGGTAGTTGTGGATTCAGTGTAACATTGCTGATGAGTCCCGTTCTCAGATGCTTAATTCTCCATGAGTACTGTGTTTGGACCTAGGAGAAGCGCCTGGGTTCAGTTCTGGAGCTAGTGAAATTAAGAATTTCTCTCTGAATTCCCAGGAACCACCAGCTTTGGCAATGGCATTCTTCATTTTACTGGACTGTGCGTTTCTTGCTCACTTGTAATGACTCATGCTTTTTCACTACCATGATGAGTGAAGTATGAATGTGATACTTTTTTTTTTTTTTTTAAACTGAAGAATGCTTTCGTTAAATGAGCAGCATTTTTATGAACACCCAGGATGCTCTGAGCAACACTGATCTAGAGGAACTCATACACTGAAGCTAGTAGCGTTAGTGTTTTCTCCCTCACTCCCATCGTTGCCTGTGATGCTGACATGGTTACTAAGGAATGGAGGAGACACTTTGGGCTTTCTTCTTACTCAAGCTGATTAAACCTGTTTTCTGGATGTAGTCGTTTCACTGAGATCACCAACACAGCAGAATACAGCACATGAATATTACAAAGAAAGGAAATATTAGGTGATAAAACTTGCAATGGTGTTCATATGTTCAGATCGATGTAAGTGATGCAGCTTAGGACTGTTATTTTTCTGTGAAGTTTCTGTAAAAATGTGTAACCTTTTTTGACAGGTAAATTGTTAACGCTTCTGTGTTTAAGTGTCTTCCACGAGTTGATCTGGCACCCTGTGAAGATTGCAAAAGAAGAGTCCTTTTCAGCAGGATGGCAAAGTTGTATTGAGAAAAAAAGATTAGCTGAGCAGGTTTGAAGATGGTGCTCTGCTGAGACTGTTAATTGTTATTTCACTGGCCTGCTGCAGATGCTTAAAATCAGCTTCACACTGAAGACAGAATCTAGCATATTTGCTGTCTGAAAATCCTTAAGAGGACCATCATGTGTAGCATAGTGTTACGCTAAATTTCTGACACCTGTGTGGCTAAATCCGAACCACAGGTCTGCTACCTCCTGCCTTTCCATCCAACATGAGTAAGCATTAAAAATAGGAAAGCACAAAGAAAAGGAAAATAGATCTTAAGTTTTAATGACCCATGGTCCTTGCTGAGAATTTGACCAAGAAAAATTCTCCATGCTCTGGCAAAGGGACGCACAGATATATTTCTTGGATGGATTGTGACTGGTGCACAGAAGGAGTCCCAAAAGATGTAATGCTTCACTGATAGAGGTGTTGATTTATCCTTCAACAACAGCTTAGAAATTTTTGCAACTTCTCTACTTAAATAAATCAGTCGAGGAAGGAGCTTGCTACTGTATAACATATGGAGTTGTCAGTATTTTTTATCTTTGAAACTGCTATTAATATCTTATGGGAAGAGTCACACAAAGAAGGCAGCAGAACAGTAACGTTAAGTAGGGACTGATTAAGGGGACATTAAGGGCCTTATTAAGTGCTGCAGTGCAGGGAAGGGTAATGTTGAGCAGCTAAATTACGGAAAACATGACAAATGTTGCTGTCACATACTTTCATTCATTAGGGCCAAACAACTCCCAGACCTTCCAGGGTTTGCTGGGGAGCCTCGTTTGACTTCGGTAAAGTGGTTTAACAAGTTAATCGTTGCAGTAATCTCAGCAGTGATCCTCAGGAAGGGTTGCAGAGGGAGAAAGTCCCATTTTCCTGCTGAGGAAACAGAGGAGCACAAAGAATCCTAAATCACCCAGCAGTTTCGCATCTCCTACTATTAGATTTGACAAGATACTTTAACATTTTTTCCACCTTTTTCTTCTTTTTTTTTTTTTTTAATTGGATAAGGAAAAAAAATCCCCTTCAGCATTCTGCTGTTACAGAGGTGAAGAATTAACTGAGCAGAAGATCCAAGTGGCCCAAATTAATGAAGCGTTGGAAAAGTGAACAAGCTTGATTAATGTAATATGCAGTTGGGTAGTTCAGCATAATGACCTTCCCGGCAGACAATGTAATTGTTACGAAACTAATACTTGAGTGAAAAAGTGCATAAGAGATATTCTTTGGAAAAGGTTCTGAAGAATAAGAAGTCCCAGTGCAAGGTCTTTGGCTGGTATATGGCGGCAAAGTTTGTATGTGTCACCTGTCAGCTGCAGAGGTCTTCACTGACATTGACCGTGATGGTTGTGTTTCTATGCATGACTGTGTGTAGTTCTGCCTGAAAATAAAGCCTGCCAGCAATTTTTGCCTGACTGAACGAGTATGAGAAAGTTCCGGGGTTTTTCTCATTTACCAGTGTAGTTTTTTTAAGGTAGATGGATTTTGTTTTTCTTTTTAAACTGAAGAAGATTTCTTATGTACGTGACCAGGAAGAGGTCCTTGCGTATGTACCCGAGTAAAACCATTAAATGACCAAAATGAGAGTGTTTGATGGTATCACAAGTAATGGGGGAATAAAAATAAATTGTCTTTCAGGAGAAAGAAAAATGCTCATGTGTTATCTGACAATACATATTAGAACAGTGAGCTTCTTGTTAATAAAGGAGAGCGGCTGTTAAGAAAGGGAGGTAACGATTAAAAGTGATTGTGAAGTTGCTTAAAGCCAGAACTTTGCTCATTAGCTGGCTTTTATTGCCATCTGGTGGCTGTTTGTGTATATTTCAGGAAGAGTTCACATTCTGTGTGCTGGTACTGATGAAATTTCAAAAAGAAAGCATACAATCAGCAGCTGTATAAACATGTTGAGTGTATTTAGGAAACACTCTGCTATTATAGATAATAATCTATATAACATGGTATATAATACCCTGTATTAATGCACAGGTTTTAAATACTATGAGATGATACGTGTGTGAAATGCAGCCTAAAAGTCCTGTTGGCCTCAGTATGAATCGAAATACGAAGTTCTGTGCAGCATTGGGTATTTGCAGTTCTCTAGAACTGAAACATAAGATCCAAAAGAAAACTTCAGCCATCCTAAAATGAAAGAAGATACTTGAGATCTCGAGGTGCTCTTTGAATTAGTTCTTTTTTATATGAGGATATATATGGTACAGTATTTCTGAAACTCAGCTTGCATTCCTACTTCAATATGTTCCGTTGCTATCCTGTCTGCTACACTCCAGTGCTAATAATAGATGCTATTTGTTAATCTCATTGATATATTTGTGTGGTTTTCTTTGTAATTTAGTTTCATACATGGTCATACTTTTGTCCGAAATGTAAGTTTCAATATAAATAAAGGGCTCACCTTGAGATTTCAGTTTCATTTTGTGTAGGCAGAAGTGCCACTCTTGTGTAATGTTGGTGATTTTTTTGTGGCTTGTTAAAAGGATCCATTAACCGCTGCTCTGTATTCCATCTTGTTTGTTCCATGCGTTGGTGAGAGAAAAATCCTTCAGGAAAATGTTTAGATCAGCATCCTGATCAGGTTTTATGGAAGTGTATTTTAGACAGGGAGGAGAGAAGATGCTCATGTCAGTGCAAAACCAGAAAGAAGATGTGTCCACTTCTGTGGGCGCAGACTTTTGGGTGGAGATTTAACGTGATGGCTGCTCTAACAACAAGTTAATCAAACTCACAACAGGTAAGTAAAGAAAGGGGAAAACCCTTTCCAAGGTGACAAATCTGAATGTACGTTGAAAGTATAATTTCTGTGGCTTTTATTGCCCTGTGCCTGCCCCATGACACGTGTCTGTGTGTGGATAGTATGAACTAGATAAAAACTTCAACACAAAGTTTTCCTGTGGTTAGAGTTGGCAAAGGCAAAGGCTTTCCCTTGCATCAGCTGGCAACCATGGCAGTTGTCTGCAGGAAAGCAGAGAAGCGTGAGATGGCCAGAGATGACCATCGGGCATCGGGCATGCATTACCTGAAATAAAGCAGAGCAATTGAAGAAAGCATTGGCAATCCCCAAAAGCCACGTCCTCTTCCGTTATATTGCTGATGCCACGTCCGCCGACCTTGCTGTGCTCTTGTGTTGGCTTGTGATACTGTTCTTATTGGGCTGTTCTCTCCCCGCCTTGACACGGAGGCTATTGTCTGCCAGGCTTTTTCCATCATGCAAACTCCTTATTTCTGCTACTTTCCACTCTGCTTGGTACTTTAAGCCTCATTTGCTACAGTCTTTTTTTGTCCTCTAGACTGTCATCCATGTTTCTTCAGTCTATAGTGGAAAAAAATAATCTGCTATGGCTGATTCCGTTATTAAATCAAATCCTTTAAAAATACATATCTTGGGTGTTCTTTAATCATTCATTGCCAGGACAATGGAACATTTCGAAACAGGCCTCTTCCTGCTGATCTTTTTTAAAAATACATATTCCTTCCTATCGCACAGCACTGCCAGAGAATGTGCTCTCCCCCTCATTACTATGAATTTCTTAGATTATTCTGGTTTCGGCTGGGATAGAGTTAATTTTTCTTCTCATTAGGTAGAATAGTGCTGTGTTTTGGATTCAGTGTGGGACTTGGTATGGGAAGAGTGCTGGTAATTCAGCTGTTGCTCAGAGATCGAGATCTCCAACTCCCCATGTCCTGCCCGTGTGCGGGTACACAAGAAGCTGGGAGGGAGCACGGCCAGAGCACCGGACCCCAATCAGCCAATGAAATATTCCATATCACGTAACGTCATGCTCAGGATATAGAGGAGGGGTGGCCTGGAAGGAGGGGGTTCTCTCTCACTTTCAGGATTGCGACTGTGGGATCTTGGTATTTTGGCATCACCAGCCCATGCTGGGTACTGGTCAGTGGGTTGTGAGCAATCACATTGTGCATTACCTGTTTGTACTTTCTATTATTCTTATTGCTAGATTTTATTACAATTATTAAACATTTAAATCTCAACCTATGTGTCTCCCTTTATCGCCCCAATTCCTTCCCCATCCCCTGGGCAGGGGGAGGGTGAGCAAGCAGCTGTGTGGTCCTTGGCTGCGGGCCGGATTCAAACCACGACATAGCCCATCTCATTTAGTCATAAAGATGGTGTCAAAGAGTGTGTCTGCGTTTCTCTGAATGTTGTGAGCATCACTGTTCTAAGGCCTAGCCTTCTGGCCCTGTACGTTTTACACAAAGGTCAGTATCTTATAACTTCCAAGAGAAACATCTTCAAGGCGGCCAGATCAGTGGAGCTGGTGGCAGTTAGATGTGAGACCATTGCCTGGATTGCCTCTGCCAGACTGGTTCCATACGACTCTGCCTTCCTCACCGTGGCAGCTGGTGAGGTGGGTTTGTACCTCAGGACTTATCCGTGTAAGGTGCTGTGGACCTTGCTCACCCTTATGTGAAACCAACGTATTGCCCGATGAAACACTTTTGAGGTCCTACTTTTACTTTTAGAGAAAGCTACGGGGCTGTTGATTGGTATGGTCCCTTCATATTTTTACTAAAGATGGTCACTTTTCCTATTGAAAATGCAGAAATGTGCACTTTGGCTCTTGCCTGGAACGTGTCCTGGCCAAAACCAGGAGCGGTACCGAGTACCTGCAGTGTTGGATTGGAGAGTTTGGCTCTACATTTCTGTTTCCAGATCCTTCCTCAAGCGAGGAGCGAGTCGTTATGATGAGTCCTTAGGGGAGGGAATAAAAGGGAATAGTATGAGATAAAAAATTGTCAGATAGGACAAAGTAAACTTTGTGTAACACATTATATAAATCTCGGAGCTGATGCCTGAAGCGACACATTGGGTTAAAGATAACTAGTCCATCACCGGGCATTGCAGTATATGTAATGCATAAAGCATTAATGCATTAATTTACATGTTGTCTTTAATGAGAGGGTAGACGCGTAGCTCGTGGCTTGATATTGTAGGTCTGTGGTGGTGCCTTTTTCCAGCCCATCAGGGGCTACACCAGTACCCTTTTTCATCCTGCTTAGCGTCGGGCTGGAGAATGAGCCTTTCATGCTGCTGTAATCTTTGATAGCCAGAGGTCATGCTGCTGCTCAGCAGAGGAACTGGCTCAGCCACCACCAGCCACCTGGTACAGCATTTGTAGGAGCATTAACGCCAGCACACACACTTTGTGCAAAATATGTAAGACCTTGCTTGCCATTTGTAAGCTGGCTTCTTATAAGTTTCGGTCAGGGGAACAAACAGGGATATGTTGATGCACTCACGCTGTTCTGTGCCAGTTTATATTCCTGGTGGCTGTGGGAGCGTTACCTAAGCGAGGATGGCAGAAGCTTTGAATTTTAAAGAGGTTGCAAAACAGCAGTGTGGTGAGATGCAGTGGCCCTGCTTGACCCCGACAACAGGAAGAAACTTCCTGATTCCATCATTTATTCAGGGATTAGACAACATGTGTGTGGACCGAAAACTCAATCAGGAATCATATGAAAACCATCTGCCTGAGGGAGAACTGCTGTCCTTGCGGGAAAGGGTGGTAGCCTGAAGCTAGGTGGGAAGGGGGAGTTTGAGTATTTGTTTATGTAAACCCCTTAATTTATGGTCTTTACAGACTAAGATTGAAGGAAAAAAAAAATTCCTTAGGTAATCGGAGGTGCTATGAAACATTTTTCCAGTGCCACTCCTGTTCAAGGAAGAGTCTGATTGAGAAACCATTTTTACTGTAGGTGACAAAACTGTCTGCTGCAGGGTGTCAGTAAAGGGATCACAACAGGATTAAAATGGCTTATATAATAATACAGTAGCAGTTGAGCTCTGTTTTTAAGATAAGAAATGATTAAAGTACTGATGGACTAAAATTCTACGGGAATCAAAGAAGCTTCTAGCCCTTGGCTGTCCACAATAGCCAAGTATCCAGTGTGCTGTGATATTACCGAAATCTTCTGATTTACCAAGAAGCGTGAGATAGAAACCTTAATTGAAGGTTTTCTCTTAATGATCTCGCAAACTAAGTAGAAGTAAATTTCTTTGTAGTCACCATATTCCATGATTTCCGCCTCTGCTCACTTTTCTCCCAAAGCTCATTTTATCCATTTTGCCTGCAGAAACACATACAGGGCAAAAGACAGTCTTGTCCTTCCTGTGCTACTTGGATTTATTCTGTTTGTTACATCAGATGTTTCAGCAGCTTTGTCACACTGATATTCAGCTACTTCTCCAGAGGCATTTCATATAGATGCGATTTAGAGAATGAAGTTAAACTTCTAAATTCTGTTAATAAAAATATGTGGTTGCCGTTGACGATACCTCAAAACACCTGAGGTAGATTTCTCAGGAAGACACCCTAGTGAAAAATACATGAATGTGAAACAGGAGTCTAGAGTGTATAAAAACCAAAACTGTATTAGTTTTCTTAGCCTTCTAGATACATAAAATGGGCAAGACGTTAGCTCACCGCAAAACGTGGCAGATTTTTCCAGGTCATCAAACTTCTGGTCAACAATACGTTTGTCATGGTAGGAACAGCAAAAGCATTGGGTAAAATGTCAAGCTTTCTTTTTGGTGCTTCTTGTACTTTGGCTTTTATGAGCTCTGAATGCTGACTGTCAGTGGTGGGTCCTATGCTGTGTTGAAATGTGTTTGTAAAGCACACCATGTCCCTTGCATGGAAGCCACAATAGAAATGCAAAAGCAAATACCTGTGTGTGTGGGACACACACGATAACTCAAGTGAAGCATGTGTTTGTAAAGCTCATTGTGTCTTTTGAATGGAAGTCACAATGCAAAGGCAAAAGCAAACACCTGTTTTTTTGAGCAAACCGTTCTAGACTGCAACAAAGCCCAAAGTCTGCAAAAATTTCGAGTTGCCCTTCTAGCCTGATGCTCCCTCTCAACAGTTTGTGCCTGCACACTACTGAATCAGTAACTACAAAGGCCAAAAATATTTTTTTGTCCTCTCCAGGGACTTAGCTTTCTGCATGGTCTTTCTGTAGCCGTGACAGGAACTGATTTCTCTCCTGCTGTGCAAATGGTATCTCCTTGGCCATTCCTTATCAACTTGTCTGGCCAGTTCTCTTTCCTTCTCCCAAATATTCAGCCAAATGTTTCAACGTACATGACTTGCATCCTTTTGATTATGTGCTCATCTCTATTGTAATGGTCTGGGATAACTCTCCAGTTTTTCCAAAATGGGTTTATAAGTATCACAACAGGAAAAATACCACAAAAAAGCAAACCAGATTTTGCCTTGATCGGTCAAGGTTGTCCTTCACTTGATTAAAAGGATTATATTTGATGATGTGATGTAAATGGACCCAAATAAGTTTTAATTTTTTGTCAGTTTTATGAATTGCCGTAAGTCTTTACTAAAAATTGCATCTGTATTTTTACCACAATCAAGGAGTTGTGTACCCTGCTTATTTTAAACTAGTTTCATACCCTGCTCTGAAACTGATGCTATGGGTTGATGAATTTTAAATGCTCTGACCCAAAAACCTAATGCCTCAGTAGCAGCTTAATTTGTACTAGCATGAAAGAAACAGCGAGGTGTTTGTATTTAGGCGCCCACATTTGTAGGCATGTGCGTTGAACGTATGCAAAGCCTTCGTACCCCTATGCGTGGCCCTTACAGTCAGGAGCAGGTAGGTAGCCAGCACCACAAAGTTATGTGTAAATCCGTCTGAAAACGTGGGTGCTGCTATTTACACAGCAAAAAATGGTTAGCTGGGTGCATGACTCATTTAGTTAGGGCTCCGTTGTTTCCTTCCTACAGGTCCTGTTCTCACTTGTTTCGTTAGCTGCTTCTGGTATGTCCCAGGCATTGCTGTATGCTTAAGTCACCTTTTCTGTTTTGCGATTTCTGTGCGTTTTATGATACCAGACATCATGCCTACTGTAGCTACTGGTTTACACGTGCTTTCCAGCTGTGCTGTTACTGAGCACAATCCGAAGTCAATCCCTGAAGTCCTACTACTGCAAAGTAGAGGAGCAGGTTGACGACCGCTTTTCCAAGCAAACACTCTCTGAACAAGTTCCCCTGCCAGTTTTGATTCGCTGCAACTGTTTGTGGCACACTTGTGTTGCAAAGATAACTGTTCTTCTGAAGTTCAAGTACTTGTACTGGGATATCTCTGTAATTTATTAAGTAGATATCAATTTAAATATCAAGATACACTGAGTACATCTTTTATCGCTAGATTCAATAAAAGACAGTGTTTCCTACAGAAGTTGCCACCTGTGAGCTGGATGAAATGCAAAGCAGCATATGTCAGGAATGTCCTTGGTTTGGGTTTGAACTGATATCCTCCTTTTTGCCTGGAAAAAAGCAACAAGCGTTTTAAAGGCAGGTAAGAGGTACCACAGAGATCGTGCTAAGTTAGACGCTGCCGTAGGAGAGGAAGCATAAGAGGAATTACGGCATCAGGTTGCTGCTTGGCCTCATTAAGGTTTTTGGGTGTCACCTGCCTAGGCAGGATGGTTTTGCATCTCAGAAAATTTAAAAATGCTGCCTCTGAATAACTGAAATGCATGAGCTGGACGTGTGACGTTTTTAGATGGAAAGAACTAACACGCCGTTCTCCAGCAGCAAGACCTTGCTGAGCAGGTCCTTGCACAAGAACTGCATCTGGCTGCTGAGTTTACAGGTGCTCAGAAGACAGGGAGGAAAGGTGCAAGAAACACCTCACCACGGTGCCAAAACTTCAGTACAGTCTGTAGCAATAGCATTAAATATGCAAATGGGCAGGGATGGAAGTGTGTGTGTGTATTGCAGAAGAAAGAAGGAAAAGAGATCCCATTTTACTGCTAAACACAGTTCTCTCTTTGTCAAGTTATGCTTCTTTCATGTTAATTAAACCAGAACTCATCAGAGCAAGAGGCTGTGATTCATCTTGTACGTACACAGCTTAGGGCTGCTTGTCTCAGTCTAGACGTGGGAATGCAAGAATGATACGTGTCTTGGTGTGTGTGTTATTTTTATTTCACAACTAACAAAGCTCAATAATTCATTCGCCTGTCAGCCAGATTTTCCCTTCAATAATTTTTTTTCCCCTGTTTTCCTTTTTTCGGATGTATTGTTTTCTGTCCAGATTGTCCCGTGGGACACATTTCTGTTTCTACATATCTTTCCTGCTATAGTATCATTTTCTGTTTGTTTTTTTTTTTTTTTTTTTCCCCGTTCACATTTCTCCACTGTTTATTCCTGAGGTGCAATCTCCTGTGTGGCTTTTCTCCTCTGCCATCAACTGTGTTTCTGTATTTTATTTATCTTTACTTTTGCCTTCGTCTTTTCCTTTTCCTCCTGTCTCAACACTATAGTCTGTCTCTCTGCTCATTACACAGCTGCTTCCATTCTTCATCTCTTCATATGTTGTTTCTGGACTAAATCCAGAAAAGTTACTGTGATGCCCCAGCAGTGAGAGCTGCAGTGCTTAACTTCTGCGTGCCTTCTACGGGATAGCAAGAGGGACCCTTTGTTAAGCCCACAAGAGTAGATCAGCTTCCCAGGAAGGACGCAGAACCTCTGAAATTTCGAGCTTTCTTGCAGCAAGTTAGTAAGGAAGCAGTGGCACAGGAAGAGGCACGATTTCAGACACAGCATACCTACTAAAATCTATTTTGGAATTTTGTACACGTGCTTTGGAATTTCAGATACGTGCTTTGGAAGCACAGCAGCACTGTGTAGATTTTCCACCTATTTAACTGCATTTTTACAGCACATGCCACTTGGTTTCACAAGAGTCCCCTCCTCACCCTAAAATGCTAAAACTTGCAGCTCTCCCCTTGACAGGAATAAGGATCCATTTAACCATTACTGTGAGACGGTGTTGCTTTTTCTCCTTTTTTTTTTTTTCCACCTGCGTATGAAATAATTCAAGATTCGTTGGGTCAGAGAAGTTAGTACAAGCCAGTAATGTAGGAGAGGAGGACTGATTCCCACCCCGGTAAGTGCTGAGGTGGTCTGTGGATAAAAGGATCATTGGTTTAGATTGTGAAGGAGAATGGTCTCTGTCATAAGCAAGCAGGAGAGACCAGGTGGCACACTGTGTTTACACACATGACTTTTTCCCTTTTTCCCTTCCCCCAGACACCATTCCTTGTGTCAGAATAGCAAAAGTTTCAAAATACAACCCTCAGTTTACACATTATGCTTGTGCACAGGCTGTGATACTTACAGAGTCGCTCCTGTGCTGAAATCTGGATCCAAACGTGATGCATCGAGCTTACATAAAAGAGCTCTGGTGTTTTTTTTTTTTCCCCCCCTTTTCCTCCGCAAGAAACAACCACAGTCAGCTGTTCACAGGCCCCTCATCCATTTGATTACAGAAGCAGGTATGTCATTCTTCACCAACAACAAAGTGTGCGATGCGCATTGGTATTCAGGAACCATCTGTGCCACCAGTGAAGGTTCAGCAGAGGGCACCCAAATTACTACGAGTTGGAGTCTTGGTTTCTTTTATGTAGAACAGGGTAGGTCATAGCGATACCAGACACACACACATACCGTTTCCCACAGGACCAGACAAAGAGCCAAAGATTTAAATTATTTACAAAATCAGCAATTCTTTATTCTTGCCTTAAAGATTTGAGGGGATGTGGGAATGCACTAGCCAACTGTGCGACAGTCACGCCTCCTGTGTCTCTGAGATAGGTCCTGTTCAAACCCTCAAAACAAACTCCCATCCCTTATGCTGAAGGTCAGGGTTGACAAACATGCCAACGCAGTTGCTCTCGAAGAGGTCTGCTAGAAGGCAGTTAAATTCTTGTAAATTTCATAAAAATTTGGTACTTGTTGTGACAAAGTGAATCACCAGTCTATTTTTTTTTTAATTTTTTTTTTTTACGAGTTGTAAGTAACATTTCAGATGTGTGGCATTTAAAGACTTGGGCATGGTGTAAGCAGAATTTCAGTACAGCAGTGTATCCTCCTAAGAATTATTCTCATTAAAAACATTTTTAATCTTACAGTACTGTGCTATAAATGATTTTGAAATATTTATGATTTTAAAATGAGCAATTCCCTGTCTGTTGACTGCAGAGTTATACTGCTGTGTTTCTAGTTGGAGTTTAAAAACAAAACAGTCACTGATTATCCATCTTCTACTCTAACTCTTTGAAGTGTCAGAGTGTAGGGTTTTCTCTTAACATTGTAAGTTAAAATGCAGCCTCTTTGACAAGAAGCAAAAATACACCTAGTGCATTACAAAATATACTTTCAGTGCAATATTATTCCATGGGCAAAATTTCTAAGGGTAAAATGGGATATGTATAAGATTAATCATCCCCTTAAGTGGTTTGAGTTGCAATGTGATATCCTCTGGAGAGTCTGGATCAATCAACTTTAATTATCAGTTGCCTATTAGTCAGTTAGCCTTGAAAAGAAACTTAAATCTCTGCTCTCATCAATTTTTTCATCTAACATTAGCATTAGTGTCTAACAGTCCTCATGGCCCTCATGAAATGGTGTTTCAATTGTAACCTCATTAACTGCTAGTCTATAATACGAGACGTGAAAGCAGAACCAGAAGATGGTAGGTAAAAATTGCAGGGAAGGTAAAATCTCCAAAGAAGCCCAAATTTTGTATGTTGTAGATAATTTCGTTAACTCTGAATGAGAAAATTGTTCCTTTATGAAACCAAGTGGTGGTGTTGACAAAGGGGATTGGGAGCAAAAGGTAGTCCATTTTTTGAGAAGTCCTAGGCAGACTCTCTGTGTTCTCTTAGCAGTGTACATTTAAGTAAGGGAAAGTACGCCAGTTAATAGACCTAGCTTAAGCAGACAGAGCAATTCTGAAATGGTAGAACTGCCCTCAACACAGTATTTTTGAGTTGTGGTATTGATCTCACTCAAGAGGGAAAGTTTTTTAAGGCATGTATAGCATATGTAAAGCTGATAAGCCAAGGCTTGTGAATATTTTTTTTTTTTTTAAAACAAGTTTGTAATTATGATCACAGATTCAAGAAAAATAAAAGAAAGAACATTAAGAAAAAGAATACTAAATGTTCCTAAATAAAATCTGTGGGAGGAGGGGAAAGGCTAGAGGAAAGTGTGAACAAATTGCTAGACTTTCATAAGAATAAAATATTCATAAGAATAAAAATAGACCAGATTTGGAAAGGAAATAAGACAGTGCCATGCTGGTCTACAAATGTCAAACCCATAGGAATATGCTAGAAAAAGCACAGTCTGAGACTTCAGAGGAGTCTGGAAAATGTAGATGAAATGTGTTTTCCGGAAGCAACGTGAAGAACTCTACCCAGAGCAAAGAGCCGTGTGTTCATGCAGAGCCACAAAATCCACAGAGAAGAGGAATATTTTGCAGAAGTGCAGAGCCAGGTATTTTACGTGCCTTAAAAGAAGCTATCGATACCTGAAGAAATACATATCCAGTGAAAAAGACAGTAACTACAACACAGATGAAGGAATATCCTTTGTAGGAGTTGTCTAGAGATCATCTAGGAGTATTAACCTGAACATGTGTATCACCCTTATTACTTATAGATTGGGTATTGATCCAGAATTTAACCTCGTAATTGAAGAATCAATGAAATGTTGTTAAAGACGTGTTGAATGCAGATAAATGAAGTTAAGATCACACGATAAGAAAACGCCTATACCATAAATGCATCAAAAACTCTCTATAAAATTTTTACAAGTCTTGAAAAGAAAATTTTGCACTCTTTCATGAAGGGGAGTACTTGAATACAGGGAAGGTGGACACTAGATTATCCTGCCACTAAGTCCTGCCACAGAGTCTGGGGAGCCAGCTATATCTCAAAGAGAAAGAATGTGTAGGTATGGGAAAGTAAAAGCTACTTTTGCAGCAGGAAGAGAAATCTATTTGGATATTACCAAGAGTCTTTATCTTATTTTGTTAACTGCATGGAAAAAAAAAAAAAAAAAAAAGGTAAAACAATGACTAGCACTTTATTTATAACCAACGTATGTAGATATTTTAACACTAAGCCTGAAATTCTTGTAGTGTTATACATGTTGGGATCATTGAATGTTTCTTCATGGAGTCTAAATAATAAAATTTTAAAAAATAAATCATTAGACAATTAAAGTGTTAAATATGTTTTCACAGGTATCAAACTGATACTAGCTAATCTTTCATAGCGCCTACAGCATTAACAGAAAATAAGCTACAGCTTTTGGTTTATTGTGATTTTAAGTATTATGAGAAGCTATTTATTTCAAGCATGTTACTTAGAGTTCAGGCGATCCACTGCCTCATTGTGCTGTGAAAAATGGTGATAAAGTTAATTGCAAATGTCCAACATAGCCAGATTTGTGTTTCATCTTAATGAATAGTGGGGCAGCACCATTTAAAAGGACCTTTATCAAGTCCGTTTCGGGTAAGTAAAAAGTTTTGAATGTAGTTACTTGACCAATTTTTTAAAATATGAGTATTTTAAAGCATTTTGCCATTAAAAATTTAAGGATCTTGGTCTCACGGGACAAGACCCAGAGCCTTCACAACTGTGAATTGTACAAGGATGTACAAAGGACGAGAAGAATGTTAGGGTGTCTCATAAAGTTGCTGCTCTTTTCTCAAATAGGATAGTAAACCAAAAGATGACCTGTAAGTGAATTAGCTGGTAATTACGGCTTCTTCTACAAAAAAAGAGAGAAAAGGGACGGATACTGCACATGTTGAGTTCTCAAGATAAAATCAGTCAAGGAAGAGACATTAAAGCCACTAAAGTGGAGTAGGGAGAAATCCTAAAAAAAAATAAATTTCTGTCCTACAAGATAAAGGAGATGAGCTCCAAAGGTTTCATGAGAGTTTCTGAAATATTCATACCTTACATTTCTTTTCCTCTGAGGAACGACAACCTATTCTTGAGGAGGATTTGGCTTAAATGTGACATATTGGGGCACATTCTTTCTCTGAGCAGTAGTTATTTGAATTGGTGTTTGGGCCCTGACTGCTATTCCCTTCCTCTGTCCTACCGCTTGGTAAATAAAATTTTGTTTTTAATAAGGACATTTTTTCTCTTTCTTTCTTTCTTTCTTTCTTTCTTTCTTTCTTTCTTTCTTTCTTTCTTTCTTTCTTTCTTTCTTTCTTTCTTTCTTTCTTTCTTTCTTTCTTTCTTTCTTTCTTTCTTTCTTTCTTTCTTTCTTTCTTTCTTTCTTTCTTTCTTTCTTTCTTTCTTTCTTTCTTTCTTTCTTTCTTTCTTTCTTTCTTTCTTTCTTTCTTTCTTTCTTTCTTTCTTTCTTTCTTTCTTTCTTTCTTTCTTTCTTTCTTTCTTTCTTTCTTTCTTTCTTTCTTTCTTTCTTTCTTTCTTTCTTTCTTTCTTTCTTTCTTTCTTTCTTTCTTTCTTTCTTTCTTTCTTTCTTTCTTTCTTTCTTTCTTTCTTTCTTTCTTTCTTTCTTTCTTTCTTTCTTTCTTTCTTTCTTTCTTTCTTTCTTTCTTTCTTTCTTTCTTTCTTTCTTTCTTTCTTTCTTTCTTTCTTTCTTTCTTTCTTTCTTTCTTTCTTTCTTTCTTTCTTTCTTTCTTTCTTTCTTTCTTTCTTTCTTTCTTTCTTTCTTTCTTTCTTTCTTTCTTTCTTTCTTTCTTTCTTTCTTTCTTTCTTTCTTTCTTTCTTTCTTTCTTTCTTTCTTTCTTTCTTTCTTTCTTTCTTTCTTTCTTTCTTTCTTTCTTTCTTTCTTTCTTTCTTTCTTTCTTTCTTTCTTTCTTTCTTTCTTTCTTTCTTTCCTTTTCTCCATTTGGAATCTGAAATTGGTACTTCCAGCACAGACAAGAGAGTTAAAAAACATCAATTCACTGGAAGATACACACCTACCTGTTTTATCCATTGGTACAACTTAGCTGTTCTTAAAGCCATAAGCAGGCCTAGATGATACCTTTCTTTAGAGCTATATGATGTGTCTTCAGTCTTAGGAAGAGAAAGGAAACACGGAGAAAAAATGTGAAAAATGTTTAAAATGTGCAGACAATCTTTTTCAGAGGAAGTATTACAGAATCAATTGCCACATAAAAGTTGCTGAAAAAGAAATTGTGATTTATCAGTAAGAGAAAATTACTGAGATTGATTTTAAGATTTGAAAGAAAAATACAAGTTACAGGACAGGGAGGTAAGAAATTTCTTCCCTGTAATAGGAGCTGTAGCACAAAAAGGTTTCACACCAATAGCAGTAGAATGAATGAAACAGCACTACTCAGAGGTTTATCGTCTCCTACTCTTCCTGTTAGGTAGAACGAGTCCAACAGGATTGGAGACAAT
This sequence comes from Athene noctua, assembly GCF_965140245.1. Classification (NCBI taxonomy): domain Eukaryota; kingdom Metazoa; phylum Chordata; class Aves; order Strigiformes; family Strigidae; genus Athene; species Athene noctua. The sequence continues at coordinate 88,283,523 of NC_134077.1, forward strand.
GAGGAAGAAGCTGAAGCCTGTGAACCTGGGTGCTTTGTGGTTATGGTTGTGGTAGTCAGGAGAAAGACTAAGCAGCAGTAAAATTTTTATTAATTTATGATTTCTTTAAAAACTGAGCTCAGTATTTCAGAGCAATATTGAAGACACAACACTATTTCAGAAGCACAATGTGGAGTGATTTTATCTGCATACATTTTTGCACAAATCTATTGCAGAAAAACTGTATTGTGAATGTAAGAGACAATCAGAACACATTGTAATACCAAGAATAACTTTTGCTTCAGTGAAAGAAATATATCACTGCTGAATTTCATCCTTTTAAATGAAAGTGCCCTTTCAAATGAAGGGAAAAAGTAGGAAAAAATGAAATGTGAAAAATATATTTTAAAATGTGTTAGAATGGTGTGGTGTTTTTTTTTTTTTTTTTTTGTTTTTTTTTTTTGTTTTGTTTTGTTTTGTTTTTCCAGAGATGAGTTTTCACATATTGAAGACCATTTTATTTCTCATAGGAATGCGTATATGTGTATCAGTTGCCATTTGTATACGCAAAAAAAAGTATTTACTAATATCTGGGATAGAAAATTGTAAAGAAAATCGTGGAATGGGAGAACTACTGCCTACTGGTTGAATCAAAATAATTAGATTAAAAATGTGCTAAAGCTTCCAGTTTAAGAGGTAAAAAGAGTTAGGGAAATTGATGAAACTTTAAAATGTATTTTTGACATTTCATAATTAATCTGGCAGGGAAGAGGATTAATTTCTCATCTCATATGCTGTTGTAGTGAAAGTTAGAAATGCTTTACCAAATATCTTCTCTACTACTTCTATTAAAATGACTCAAAATTACACAAAAATGATTCTGAAATCCTGTCTCAGATGATATCCAATATTCTGTAGCCTGAGAATAACATTGAGAAGAGTATTTTGTCATGGGCAGCTGTGAAACTGGAGTAAAGCCTGCTAAAGCCTGCTCTTCCAGAGGAGCCTTCTGGTGAGCTGAGAGGGTGGAGACTCCTCTGGTATTAGTGGGATAGTGTCTTAAGGAAGGAGATTTTTCCTCTCACAACCCAAATTTTGTGTCCCTCATTCCAAAATGTGAGGAAATACTAATGACATGTTCTGCTGAAACCAGGAAGTGGAACACAGGAAGGCATCTGGCATTTCAGTTAAAAACTACTTAGCAATGGAAAAAATATGTGAAGCAGAACTAACTGGAGGTATGACAAAGTGCTAACTTCATGAGATAAAGACAACAGAAATAAATGTTAATAATAAAGGTTCAGCTTGGAAGGGACCACTGGCAGCTATTGAGTCCAACCTCCTTTTCTGCTTCAAGAGTAGATCAGGTTGCCCAGGGCTTTGTCCACTTTTGAATATGTCCAGGGCTCAGGATGCTGCAGCTGCCTTGGGCAATCTGTTGCAGGGCTTAACCACTCACAAGAGGAAGAGGTTTTTTTCCTTTTTCCTGTGGCTGTTGCCTCTAGTCCTTTTTCTATGCACTTCTGTGGTGGTGCAATTCTTACCCCTCCCTGCCCCTCCTTGTTGAGCTGCCTGGTGCCCCGTGTGATTCCATCCACATTCCCCCGAGCCATACACCAATCTGTGGAGATAAGGACTGATAACCTTGAGGAGCCTGGCTCCTGCCCCCACCAATTGCTCAGAAAGGGTTATACTGGCCCATCATCTCCTGATGGCCTGACACACCAGTGCCTGGGATGTGGTCAGATGGAACGATAACAGGGCTGCATGTTCATCAAATTCTTGTGCAACTGCCGGAAGGCACCAGAAGGTTTCTGACAAAAGTCAATTATCTTGGACCCTATAAACTGCGACCACCAGAGAGGCCCTTTGAGCTCTCCTGGATGGCAGCGGCCTGTGACCAGCATCTGCCCTGAGCTGGGACGCCTCTCAGGTATCGTCTGCTCCAGACGGAAGGCCAGGGCCAAGTCCCCCCACTCGAGTCTCAATTATCGCCCGTTGAGGAATGCCAAGGCGTTGGGAGTATTTGCTCTGAACTCGAGAGGGAAATTTTCTTTGAGCTCGCTTCTATTTCACCTGTTTATTGGTGGGTGTGTGTGTGTAGGTACGTACCCTTACCCTTGTTCCTGTGTGCTTGTCCCTTTTGTGTTCATTTTACCGAATCCAAACCCTTTGTTTCTGTATGTATATGTCAGTTTTGTGTATGCGCATGTACATATGTGTATAAATTAAGGTACCGTTAAGTACGTTAGAGTGAATATTGTCATTTTAGAATCTGTGAATAAGTCGCTTCTCTTTCTGAATTATTTTGTATTGATAAATTGCTCTTAGTTATTAATAAATCTAGATTATTTTTACTAAATCATTACTGTGTCAATACTTTCATCGGTGACAAACTCTGAGAAGGATCAATCTCTGTAACTCCACTTTTGGTCATGGAAGACTGCAGTTAGATGCCCCTCAAGCCTTCTCTTCTCCAGACTAAACAATCCCAGTTCCTTTAGCCTTTACTCATGGTCACTGTGCTCCAACCCCTTATATTAGTGGCCCGCTCTCCTCCAGACTTTCTTCAATGTGTGGGTCTGTCGCTGTCTTGTACTTGGAGGTGCAAAAGATGACACAACGTTCCAGACGCAGCCTCATCAACCCATCCTTCCACCTTGGTAATAGACCCCAGCACGTGGTCTCTTTTGCCACAACAACAGATTGATGGCTTAGTTCAGCTTGTTCACCTGGTCCTCAGGTTCTTTTCAAATCACTTTGCTTCATGTCTAGCAGTTAAAATTTCCCCTTGCTTTAAAAAATGTAGAATGAAGCTTTTTGACCTTGTTAAAGTGAAGTTCTTCAATCAAAATCACTGTGGTTTCCATCATTGGCTATTTAAAATCAATTCACAGGACATTTTTTTATTTTTTTTTTTTAATGTGACTTGTCATGAAAGTGATGTAAAATCAAAGAAGACTCAGACATGTAGTGATGAGGTATAGAAGCGAGGTTTTGTGAGACACTCAGGGTCTTCTGCACGAATATTGCAGGTGTTAGCTTTGCTAGTGGTCTGTACTTCTGACAGTATGGATCAGGAAAAAGATGCTTCTTTCATAACACAAAGTCTGTGTTAGGTAACTTCTGCAAGTATCTACTTTTTTTTATGCAGACAAACAGCATGAGAAAATGTTAGATCACTGGTTATGAGAATAAAAGTGTAGAGAGTTGTGCAAGAGGTAACTCTTACTGCACTTAAAGGATTCGGAGCCACAACCAGAAGAAGAGCTTGTAAAAGGGGAATTATTAGCATTATCGACTTTGATCTGCACCTGCAAAGGACATTACCTGGACCATCCTGCAAATGACGTGGTATAAGATTCATGGAATCTCAGAACACCTGAAGTTGGAAAGAACCCATGAGAATCATCGTGTCCAACTTCCTGCTCCTCGCGGGACTACCTAAAACTAAACCATACGGCTTAAGAGCATCATCCGGATGCTCCTTGAAGATTCAGTGGTATTGCCGAAAGGGTAAGTGGTGGCAGTTGTTGAATCTGTGTTCCTTTAGCAGGCTTTGGTCAGCAGAGCTCTGAAAATTTCTCACTAGTTATTTCCACACTACTCTTCAGTCCTGTTCCTGATCAAGGCTTTGTTTTCTTGCAACATAAGCATGGAACAGATTTGGACTTGTCATGGGTAGAAGCTTCCATTTGGAGTATAGTGTGGATTTAGCCTTAAACTACTTGCATCTTCAAGCAGAAATTTGACAAATGTAGGCAGTTATATAATGTCTATTCTAAGTAAATAATATCCTGCTTTCTGAAAGCTGGACTGTTTCGCCTCCACCATGAAAGCATGTGATTGTGCTTTGGGTTCATTTCACCGAACTTCAAATCAGTTAACCAACTACAGATCAGGTGAGTAACAGACAAGCTATAGACTCACCTTTATAATTAATGGAGAAAGACACATTTTTCACTCGATCTTAAGATCAGGGGCTGCAGTGCATCACTTCCTGCTGATACCTGATGGTGTTGGGTGCCTGTGACAGCTAACTCGGGCTCATAATTGGTGTTTGGGGGGCTGAAGCTGGGTGCCCCGAGTCCCACTCTGCTCTAACATCTGCTCTCCCTGGGCAAAACGGCTGCGCTGAAGTTCATTGGTCAAAAAATTGGTTGGTGGAGGAGGAGAGGTTAGTTCCAGGCATGAGAAAGGTGTTAAAAAGCCAAGATGCAATGACCTCAAGAGGTTCAAGCAGAAGTGTGTTCCACAGAGCAGAGACTCTCTTTTCCAACCAACTCCATTTAGCAGCTCATTAAAAAGGAAAAATTTCAGCTTCTTGCCCATATGTGACAACCATGTAGTAAGTATGACTGGGTGGGCTCCCACTCCACCCGTTTTTCATCTCTTCGCATGAGTAAACTTGCTCAAAAATAGGTTATGTAGCTGTAATAATTTGCAGTTCTGGGTGCAGAAGTCTATGTACATGTCACTCTCAGTGTCGCCCTCCTCATATTTTCCCTTTTTTTTTTTTTTTTCCCATACAATATTATAGTTGAAAGTAACTTGAACATTGTCTGAGGGTGTTCCTGCTGCTGTTCTTGGGTATTTCACATCGCAAGCGCTTGATGCATCATTTAAAACATACACCGACTGCTTTTGGGTAAGCTCCTGGGTTTAAAAGTAAATTACAGTAAATCACAAATAATTGGTATTCAGCACTCAAATAGCAATTTCACACTATGGCTTATCCCTGTGACACTTCTCCCTAAGGGTCTTGAGTACCTCAGAATATTTATCCCATCAAGTTAATGCAAACTATTTAAAATTACTCCATTTGTAGCTATTATTAACTGTTGTGACATGCTATGATTTTTCTCTGCAATTTTTTTTCTTTTAATATTTCCCATGGGAACTAAACAGTCAGAAGTCCCTTCGAGCTTAAGAAAGGGTGGATTTTAATGAACTGCCCAGAGAATGGCTGTTTGTGCTCAAGTGGAGTTAATAGGTTTCAACAGCAACCCCACAATGGCCCGAAACAATGAGGTGTTTGAGTCTAAATGGATTTTACAGTACTGTACACGAATGTGATTTTAAAATTCATGTGAAAACTTTCCCATATCATGTTCGTGCATATTTCATGCATATTTTAGTATTGCATCTTTTGCTTCTGTATGCTGTTTCTGACAGAGCTGAAGCCCTTGCTGGAGCTATAGGTAGTGTTGATTACTACTATTAAAAAAAAAATGGAGTAATGAAGATGTGTATAATTCCTGATTTTAGTGAATGGCCTTCATAAACACTATGATGGCAAATGAGAGCATGTGTTGGCAAGTAATTACCTTTTTTTTTTCTTTTTTAAGAATTTTTTTCATCCAGATATGAAAGAGATAACACATTTTTATCTGGGAAGATAAATGTAAGGAGCATCAGCCCATATCCACCAGCATACCTGTCTACTGCCAACCCCACCCCATCCACAAACCTGAGCCTTATCTTATTTTGACTTTTTTTTTTTTTTTTTTTTTGTATAAAATGATGACTCATTCAGATCCATTTGGAACATAAAGTCTGAATACTATCAACCTGCTGAGATTTCCAGAGGCTGTGACCTTTTTCACGTTTTTGTTGTTCTGGGACATTTCCTAGCACAACGTTACATGTGAAGAATATCTAAACAGCTAGCAAACTGTTACTAGGACAATTTCTTTGTCACTTGCTTCCATTTAGTGATCAATTTATATTACATATGAATTTGCTTATCTACAAACTTATTTCATGTACTCTATATTTTTTTTTAACCTGCATTAGACAACGATGAATGGCTCCTTCATTCAGCGTAGCTCTCTACATTTTACAACTCTTTGTTTTTTTATAAATGTTGGTAAGTGGCTCTTAACAAAGTTAATGGTGACACAGTGTGTCAGCTCTGGCTGCAGGATTATTTCGCACGGGCTAAGCATCACTCTTAAAATGGATGAAATATAGAAAGAAGTCATTGTCCCATTAGCTCTCTTCCCCCTATTTCATCCCCATCTAAGTCGTCATCACTGTTGGTAAACAAAGGGCAGTTCACTGCGGCGAAGGCTCTCGGGGAACGGCCGTGCTTTCTGACAGTTCTGAAGATGAAAGGTCCCCACCGGCTCTTGCTGTAGCTGTGCTTGATCGAATTCGGCGACTGTTTTCCTTTACCACTCGGCGGGACGGTGGCTGCGTACCTCATGTCTCCAGCCTGCAACCCCAGGGAGCTCTGGCATCTTTCCAGTATCTTCAGCATTTGTATAATGTTCCGCGGCAGGAGTTCGTCTTTTATCTCCAGCTCAAGCACTTTCTTCTTGCTACCCTACAAGATTATCTCCTACCACTTGGCGACAGACCTGGAATCTCTTTTCCTCAGATTAAAGTCTGTAAAGGGATTTATTTTGAAATGTTGCTGCCTGTTTCGTTGCAAGAACTCTCATGCTTTTTAGAAGCAGAAGTGTTTTGAGAGGCGGGTTGCAAAAGGTCTGATGGTAAAGATGGTGGTCATCCCTGATGGTTGAGAGTACATATTTTCATATTTAATTCATATTTTGATTCCTGAAACCCTCGCTAGTGCTGTAGGCAAAGCGTGTTTACAAAAAATTGAAGCTACCTCTTGTGATGTGGGAATATCTTGGGTTTCCGTTATTGTACAGTGATTTTTCACAGCCACACGTGGGTTGGGTGTCAGTGGACAGGACTGGACATCGATACCTTGGCCTTGCCTCTAAGGGGTTCACTGCATATAGCAGTGGTCAAGGGTCAGCACGCATATAGCGCCTGTGTTTGGTTCCATGGAAAATTAGAAACTTAAAAACCAGCAGCTACATTAATTTGCTAAATCCTCTACTAATTTAGAAGAGATGCGTTGGATTCCATACTGTGACCTACAAGAATGGTAGAATTTGGCTGCTTATTTTGTGTTTTCTTTTAAATTTTGTTTCTCAGGTTTACATGATTTTTTTTTTTTTTTTAGGTGTTTTTGTACACTCAGTCATCTTAATTTTCAAAGAATGGAATGGAAAGCTGTATTATATTTTAAGGAGATCTTTACTCTTAGGTAAATAGTTCAACTTTTTTTTAATGTTAAAATTAGGAATAGTATAGAAGAATAAAATAGTGGCTACATGCACAAAATGAAAAAAACCAAACAACAAACAACTGTCAACCTAATGTAAGGAACAAGCATTACAACCCAGTGTAAGGACTGGTTAGCAAGAACATAAAATCCGCTTTTAAAATCCGTTATCCGTTTGGACTGCTTTTCCCCCAAAGGGTGTTATTCTTTCAGGGTTTGAAAAGAAGCCACTGATAGTTGTTTCAGCAAGAGAATTTTGCACTGCTGCTAAGTAAGTGAGAAAGTATGAAGGAAAATTAATATCTTGATACTTGCCTCTATGTTTTCTTCCAGTTTTGACTACAGTGGGACTATTCAGATGGCTAGGAATGTAACTGAATCAGGTCCTCGGTTTATTTTTTAATGTTTCCAAATAAAACAAAAATATTTCATATATTACTGCTGCTACTTCTATGGAAAATAGTACTTTAAACCTCATGTTTACATCTAGTTAATTTATTAGAGTAACTGTGAGCTCCCATTAGGTCAAACAAGCTAGCTGATGTTCATGTTCTTTGAAACTCAGGCTGCGCGGTGGTAAGTTGCTTCACATTCTGCTGAAGCTTCCTTTCCATGTACTGGCTAAAAGCCTGAAGAACAGGCTTCGTTCTGACACACGCACAACTGGAAGCGTGATCGCATCTCTGTTTTTTTCCAGCAATAGAGTGGATCTTACTTTTACTGTCGCAAAAACTGACTTCCAGCGGAGACAAGCTGTGAACCACTCCTGACTCAGGCTGGTGGGACCCTGCATGTGAGGCCGGAGGCAAAACTTGCTGCTCAAGCACCAGGAAGCTCCTGGGTGGAATCTGTGTGACACAGCGTGTAACCAGGCCCCGACCCAGCATCAGCACAGGGCATCGAGCAAGTTCAGCCGCCGCCAGCCCAACCCCATTCCTGCACGCAACTGGTGGCTGAGGGGGGCTGCGACACTGAGCTCCACGATTATGCAGGTTTATTTTGCAATAATATCACCTTTTTTTTTTTTTTTCCCCTTTTTTTTTAATCCCTTAGAGACCTATAAGTGTTCATTATCTCTTCTTGACTCATAATTCAGTAAAAGCTTTCAGAAGATCAGACCTACAAGGAAGCTTTTAGTTCCTTCTTGAGTCTGATTGTATTATAGTTTGAGATCAATGATATGATCTTGCTTTGAACTCTTGCAGTAAATAAACCTGAAAAAAAAAATAATCTCACTATAATTAGGTTTTCCCTTACCCATAACATTGACTGCAGGATTAGGGCTCAATCTAGCAATTTATTGAGTACTTATGCAAGTTGCTGAACACTCTGAGCTCCCACAGATGTCAGATGGATTTGAATACTGATGGCTGAATTAAGTGCCACAAGAATATTAAAAGTAGGGTTTATAAATCACTCTTTCCCTTATTACTGATAGTGGTTATTGCTACTTATTATACTGAGTATTTCTTTCTTTAACCTGAAATTGCCACTGAACGCACAGACAGATTTAGATCTGGCATTATGTTAATAAAGAGCAGCTATCTCATGAAAAGCCCTGTAAACCATCCATGCAACTCCTTTTAGATGGAAGAACAAAGGAATTAGGGAAGCTGTTCCTTAAGTTTGGAATAAAAATGCCCTCTTTCAAAACTGATGGAGAAGACACTTTAACAATTTGTCATGAGTATCATAAGGAAAGTTTTTTTTTTTTTTTCCCCCCCCTTGTTTTATTTTTAGTGTTAGCTAGGAAGGAAATAAGCATCACTGGTGAAAAAATGTGAAGTATACTTAAAAATAGATTACACATATATTTATATGCACATATTTTTTCATTTTAAGAAGAAAAAAACAGCAATTCCACAATATTGTAGTGATTTGAATATGTTATTTTTTTTTTTTTAAAGTTTTGATTTAAAATTTTCAATTGGTTGAGCTAAGACGTGCTAATTATATTCATAAGAAAAATATAAATTTTGAACTTGAATCCTAAAGCAACTGCGTGTAAAGACCTAATGTGGTGTTTGACATGTTTACTTTTAAGTGGTGACTGCAGCTAGAACATTTTGGAGATTGATTGGTTGTTCAGTCCAGAAAGGAGAGGCAGGAAAGGAGCAAAAGGAGGAGATATTTGACAGTCTGTTCATTGTAGTTTATATTACTGATGCTTAAAACGTGAGACTTAGGGAGTATTTTATTAGTTGAAGTGATAAACAACCTCTGGCAGAGGTGAATTAGCAGAAACCAGAGGGGGTAAACAACAAGAGAGGAAAAAAATCATCTCAAACTTTGATATTGCAGAATTTCGGTGTGACACTCCCAAGGGCCCGGGAAAGCACCCCCTCCCATCACCCCCTCCTCACCCATCGCTGGTCGACAGCGCTTTCATACATCTTATTCATGAATTATGAGCTGAAATATATTGGGCTGTGACTCTTTAGCAGATGCAAATTAGCAAGAGTGTCATGGAGGTTCACTGCACCAGGATTGTTCTTAGGATCTGGCCTTTTGTCTGCTCGATCTCTCTGTAGCTAGACTTCAGTCAAAAATGCAAAAAAACCCCACAAACAAACCCCACAATAAAACAACACCCCCACAAAAACCTGCCCCCCACCCCCACACACACTTCCCCAATCCCAAACAAGTATTTATGGGCATGTTAAAACACAGCCTACCCCTTTTTTTATATATATTTTCTTTCAGTAGATGCTGTGAGACTTGCTGGCAAGAGACTGAGAAAAGCAAGTATCAGTCACATGCATGAACAGTTATAGAAACTACACCTTGAGCTCACCCTTGCGTGTACTCGTCTGGAAAGTGCTTGCTTATGCAGAGAAAAGCAGAAGCTACTCCATTACCAGTTGAAGCTCATCAGCAAAGCTTGATCAATATTAATATGAGATAAATTCACAGGACAAGTTATTAAAAAATATAAATACGAGTAATAAGCATAGATGAGGATATTTTGTTGAACCTGCCACCATTTTTTAATTTATTATGAAGAGCTATATGAAATAATTTAATTATTTCTTCTAATTTCTGCAATAAATGGTAAAATGTACTTCTCACGGGAACTGATGCCATGCCAGTTTGCGGAAGGGCGTGCAAAGTTACTGGCTGATTTCAGTGAACTTGGGGTTTTGTCTGTAATCATTTTTTTGAGAGATGAGATGAATTGCTACACGGAATGCAGTGAAAAATGAAAATGTTGAAGTATGTGGAAAACCACCACTGCTTTATAAACATTAGTCTTACTAACACATGTACTGCAATGATCTATTTTACTCCATCAGTTTGCAAGTAAAACAAGAGAAGTGATGTTACAAAACAGCGTTCATACCTCAGTAGCGGAAGACGATGACATTCGTGCTTACAAATCCACTGCCTTACAGATGTAAAAATTAACTGTACAGGTTGGAAAATTCTCGGTTGACTATACGGTTTGCAAATAATATTCCATTGCAAACCTTTTGACTTGCAGCTTGAAATGTAACCTTTAGCTTTTCAGTAACTCAGGACCCCCAGGTCACTAATTAAAATAAAAAGTCTTGTTCTGTGAGTTTAAAGAAAACTTCGTCAAATCCATCCAACTCAATTTATCAGATGACTTTTGAGCACACAGTGTTTTCTGACAGCTAGTTGAAAAACATCTGCGGACACAGACTTGGCTGAAAGACTGGTGCTGCCTTCTGTGCAAGGATTTTAGGGTTGATGGAGTACTTGTAACACTTGAAGGTTACCCCTACATTAATTGTTTCTTCAACAGGTTCCTCTAACGTACTGTAAGTTAATATTCTCACTGACAGTGCATATATTGATTTATAAATACACTTTTCAGCAGAGCTAATAATCTTATTAGCTCTTGCACAAGATAATCAGCACTGCAGCAAGTAATTCATGAATTTTATGAGATTGTTGGATTTCTAACTGTCATGGGAGCTGCAGACTGCATGCACTTGGTAATGCATGCATCACCACATGATGACTAATGAGGCAAGGTAAAGAAATCGAAAATTTTTTCATTCCCTCCACATGTAGCTGGTGTGTGATGCCAGATGTAAAATCATTGATGTACTTGCCAAGTTCCCAGGATCGTGTCATGATTTATTCAAACTTAGACAATCAGGATTAGGTCAATCTTTTGAAAATGATCAAATTCAAGGAGACTGGTTAATAGATAAGTAGGAGCATTGCTTGTAAATAAAACATGGAATATATATTAAAAATGAAATTATTATTTACAACTTGCCTTTTTTAGGTCACAGTTGTTCTCCTCTGAAGAAACAGCTAATGATTCCAGTTCTTAATCCCCAAACTCCATCAGAATGACTTTATAATGAGACACATAAATTCATAAGAGCTATAATTGAAAGAACCGTGGCAGTCTGAGAAAATAATACAAATACCTCTCCCAATGTGCAGTGTATTTTATATGAAACAACTGTTTGAATATTTGCGAATCTTCCCTTGTGTTCTGCATACAATGCAATCAAACTGACTGATGTATAATAAATATCTGAAGGAGAGAATGAGGTAACATATCAAGATATAAAGGTATACTTAGATAATTAAAGTGAGTCTAGTAATAGGACTTTCCAGCTTGTTGATACATAGCAAGAAACATTTAGAATGATTGAGTCTGTTATAAGAAATCTGGTAAAGCTCAGGTTTGTTGTCAGTGCATTAAATTTCTTCTCAGAAGATGCATATATTTTCTATCAAGTGTATTTTTAAAGATATATTTCTCACAAAAATGCTTTTATGACTGTGGCCTTTGGAGACTCAGTGCTTCCATGATGACATTCTTGTATTCTGCCTACAGGCATTTGGCTTGCTGAAATAAGAGCAGAAGAATTTTCTGTCTTATCTTTTTAGGTGTGATTATACTTTGACACATTACTTGATGGATCATTAACTGGAAGAGACATCTAAGCTGACATCACCCATTAAAACAAATTTAGGATTTTCCTGCAAGTTCCTTCCTTTCCCACCTGCTTCTGTAGAGCAAGAAGCCAATGAATTCCCCCCAAGGAATTTTTTTTGTTGGATGATTATGAATAAGAGTTAAAACTGTGGCTGACCACCTTTCACAGAATCACAGAATCAGAAAATGGTTGAGATTAGAAGGAACCTCTGGAGGTCATCTTACTCAACACCCTTGCTCAAGCTGGAACACCTAGACCTAGTTGCCCAGGATGGCTTTTGGATATCTCCAAAGATGAAGACTTCACAATCTCTTTGGGCAGCCTGTGCCAGTGCTCACTCACCCTCACGGTGAAAAAGTGTTTCCTGATGTTCGGAGGGAACTGCCTGTGTTTCTGAGTGTGCCCGTTGCCTCTGGTCCCACCACTGGGCGCTGCTGAAACCACCCCCTGGCTCCACCCTCTGTGCACGCTCCTTGCAGGTATTTATACACATTAATAAGATTCCCCTGAGCCTTCTCTTCTCCAGGATGAACAGTCCCAGCTCTCTCAGCCTTTCCTCACAGGAGAGATGCCCCATCCTTAATCATCTCGGTGGCCCTTTGTTGGGCTGTGTCCGGTCTGTCCCTGTCTCTCTTGTTCTGGGGAGACCAGAACTGGACACCAGACTCCGTGTGAGGACTCGCCAGTGCTGAGCAGAGGAGAAGGATCATCTCCCTTGACCTGCTGGCAAAGCTTTGCCTAATGCAGCCCAGGGTACCATCAGCCTTTGCAGCAAGGGCACACTGCTGGCTCAGGCATGTTGCACCTTTGGAGCTGTCATAATGCTGATCCAAAACATCAGAGAAATGGATTTAAGACAGTAAATAATATTTAATTGTAATATCTGCACAAGTAAGACTTAGTTTTGGGTGTCTGGTTGTTTTGGGTGGAGTTCAACTGCTTTCTCACATTCAGGCTGCCCAATGCGTTTGAGAGGACTCCTCAGTTTTTTGCCCTTGATATGTTTCAAAGGTCCCGGCCACTGCTGTTAATTCTTCTGAGATAAGACACCATCAAATAAGAAGTGTTCACTAGCTTTCTCACATACTTAAATATTTGTCTTTCATTTCACTAATTTTATAGGTATGAATCCGCTTAGAGTGTCACAGCTGAATCCCCAAATGTAGGGCGTTGGCTCTATTTCCTCACCATATTCAGACTTATGTAATTAAATTATACATAATAATAATAATAATAATGATAATAATAATAATAAATCCTATAGTGGCCATATCATATTTACTTTCTTAACAGACCACAACTGATACTGGGATGCTTTCATGAAACCTAGAATGCAAGCCTACGAGGAGTTGGTTGAAATGTTTTTAAAAGAAATCTACCAAAAAAAGGTGAGAAACAAGAAACATCACCAACGCCGTTCTTTAAGGAGCAAAGCTTATAAAGTAGCACTTCATGTATCAGTTTCTCCCTTTTTCTCCCTTCCATAATGATGCCTGAATACCTTGGCCATCTTCAAAGAAACCAGAAAGAGAGTCTCTACAGGTTCATTAGGCAGCTGTAAAGAGGAGAGGGGGTTTTCACTGACCTAACACTTACTAGACATCAGGCAAACCCAGTGTCAAGACACCACAAAATCCACCATAAACCAGACATTCTGCTTAGGGGGTTGATTTTTTCAGTAAAGGGGTGAGTTGCAGGGACCATGAGGTTGGATGGGACTCTAGGCAACCTGATCTACTTGAAGATGTCCTTGCTCATGGCTGGGCAGTTGGTCTAGATGACTTTTAAAGGCCCCTTCCTACCCAAACCATTCTGTGATTCCACGTCTTGATCAAAGCTCCCCACTTCCAGGGGACCCTTTGCTCAGAAGTCCTGCTCAGATACATTTGTCTGTGCTTCTTAAACAAATGTTTCACTTCAACATCATCCGTGTAAAAGTCCTGCTAAAATTTCATTCCTCAGGATATGAATAGGCAGAAGCACCTAGAAGTCTCAGAAGAGCTTTGGTTCGTATAGGTTTTCAGAAGTGTGAATTGTTCTGCCAATTGTTCTGTCCTATAATTAATTGAGTGATGACTGGGAGGATGGTGGGCAGGAGGAGGATTGCTTTCCTGCTCCTAACACAAGGGGTAACTTTTCTCTTTCCAGCCAGATTCGGTTATATAAACAGTGAGAAGAGAAATTGATATATTACTGTAGAAGAAAGCTGTGCAGACGGAGCGAGATAGATCAGCCAACAATTTGTTAGTGTTAAGGGGTGGCTGGCCTTTTCAGCT